>NC_081185.1:71521552-71821552 GCF_029867415.1 Vicia villosa | reverse complement strand
AGCAAAATGGGGTTGTAGAACGAAAGAATAGGACTCTGCAAGAAATGGCCAGAACCATGATCAATGAAACCAATATGGCTAAGCATTTCTGGGCAGAAGCAATAAACACTGCATGCTATATTCAGAATAGAATCTCTATCAAACCTATTCTAAATAAGACTCCTTATGAATTGTGGAAGAATAGAAAGCCCAACATTTCATATTTCCATCCTTTTGGATGTGTATGCTTTATTCTGAACACTAAAGATCATCTTGGTAAGTTTGATTCCAAAGCACAAAAATGTTTCCTTCTTGGATATTCTGAACGCTCAAAAGGCTACAGAGTATACAATATTGAAACATTGATTGTAGAAGAATCAATCAATATCAGGTTTGATGATAAGCTTGGTTCTGAAAAACCAAAGCAGATTGATAATTTTGCAGATTGGGATATTGATATATCAGAAGTTGTTGAGCCAAGAAGCAACGCATCAGAAGCAGAGCTTCTCAGAAGCAAAGAATCGGAAGATCAAGTATCAGCTTCTCTGGAGAATCTAAGCATTTCTGAAGAACCATCTGTCAGAAGATAATCCAGACTAATCTCTGGTCATTCAGAAGATGTCATTCTTGGAAAGAAGGATGATCCAATCAGAACAAGAGCATTCCTTAAGAACAATGCAGACTGTCAATTAGGTCTTGTGTCTTTGATCGAGCCAACTTCTGTTGATCATGCTCTAGAAGATCCAGACTGGATAATTGCTATGCAAGAAGAACTGAATCAGTTTACAAGGAATGATGTTTGGGATCTTGTTCCTAGACCAGATGGATTCAATATAATTGGTACAAAATGGGTCTTCAGAAA
Source organism: Vicia villosa (assembly GCF_029867415.1). Lineage (NCBI taxonomy): Eukaryota > Viridiplantae > Streptophyta > Magnoliopsida > Fabales > Fabaceae > Vicia > Vicia villosa. Next base: position 71,820,711 of record NC_081185.1, on the reverse strand, counting down.
CAAGCTCAGTGAGAAAGGTGAAGTGGTAAGGAACAAAGCCAGACTGGTGGCTCAGGGTTATAGTCAGCAAGAAGGGATTGACTATACAGAAACCTTTGCACCAGTGGCCAGGTTAGAATCTATTCGTCTATTAATTTCTTTTGCCACTCAACATAACATCACTCTCTATCAGATGGATGTTAAGAGTGCCTTCTTAAACGGTTATATAGATGAAGAAGTTTATGTCCATCAACCTCCTGGTTTTGAAGACTCTATGTCTCCTAATCATGTTTTTAAACTAAAGAAATCGTTGTATGGATTGAAACAGGCTCCCAGAGCTTGGTATGAACGCTTAAGTTCTTTCCTTCTGGATAATGGTTTCACTAGAGGAAAAGTGGACGCTACTCTCTTTTGTAAAACCTTTAAAAGGGATATTTTAATTTGTCAAATATATGTAGATGATATTATTTTTGGAACATCTAATGCTACACTTGGAAAGGAGTTTGCTGAGTCTATGCAGGCTGAGTTTGAAATGAGCATGATGGGAGAACTCAAGTATTTCCTTGGAATACAAATAAATCTAACATCAGAAGGAACGTATGTTCACCAAACCAAGTATGTAAAGGAACTTCTGAAGAAGTTTAATCTTCTAGACTGCAAAGAAGCCAAAACTCCTATGCATCCAACATGCATCCTAGGTAAGGATGAGGTAAGTAAGAAGGTAGATCAGAAGTTATACAGAGGTATGATTGGATCTCTTCTATATCTGACTGCTTCTAGACCTGACATTCTGTTCAGTGTTTGTTTCTGTGCTAGATTCCAATCAGATCCTAGAGAATCTCATTTAACTGCTGTTAAGAGAATTCTAAGGTATCTGAAAGGTACTACTAATGTTGGCTTAGTTTACAGAAAATCTAAAGAATACAACTTAGTAGGATTCTGCGATGCTGACTATGCTGGAGACAGAATTGAAAGAAAGAGTACTTCAGGAAGTTGCCAATTTATTGGAAGTCATTTGATCTCCTGGTATAGCAAGAAGCAAGCAACTATTGCTCTATCAACAACAGAAGCAGAATATGTCGCTGCTGCTGGTTGCAGTACACAGATGCTCTGGATGAAGAGTCAGTTAGAAGATTATCAGATATATGAGAGTAACATTCCTATATTCTGTGATAATACTTCTGCTATATGTTTATCTAAGAATCCTATTCTTCATTCAAAAGCTAAACATATTGAGATTAAACATCATTTCATAAGGGACTATGTTCAGAAGGGTGTTTTATCTTTAAACTTTGTGGATACAGACCATCAATGGGCTGATATCTTTACAAAACCCCTGGCTGAAGATAGGTTTAAGTTCATTCTGAAGAACATCAGTATGGATTTATGCCCAGAATGAGAAGATGAGAAGTTCTTATGTATGAGTATCTTCTGAAATGAAAATGGACTATTTTCTAATCAGAAGTTCTGATTGAAATCTTTTAGAAATTATGATTCGGTTATTACTAACGTTTCATTGTCTAAGTTGATTCAGAACCTCTTTTAAAGCAAACAGCTGTAACGTTCTATCTCGGGATGGTAAACCTGTCGTTACTGTTCATGGATAAGCGCGCGTGCAGTTGAAGGGACGCCGACCATAGGTAACTGTGCTAGTCACCTCATTTGTCTTTATTATCTTTCCTCACGTCACGTAACATTAAATGCTTTTCATCATTTACTCTCTTTCAGTTTTTTTTCTTTTTATATTCTTCAAAAGTTTCTTTGTTTTTACATTCCAGTGATTTTATTTGTCGTTTTATTCATCTGAATCTTTTGAAATATTCTTTTTAATGATATGACAAAAAGGGGGAGAAGATAAATGATAAATGATTTGATTAATCTATCAGTTGCTGGGTAAAGCTCCCACACATTTACTAACAAGAACTGCAAGTTCTATATGGTTTAAGTGTTTTGCAGGTATAAAGAAGTGAAGAGAATCTTCAAAGCAAACACAAGAAGCAAAACCATAAGAAATGTTATTCTGTAAAAAGAATAAGCTCATGGAAACTGAAGCAAGCTGAGTGCTGTCAAGCTTCAGAAATCAGAAGCAAGAAAGAAGAATGAATCAGAAGCACTGATAATAGAATTTGATTCATATTTGTTTATTTGCTCTGACAAAATTCTATTTGCTCTGATACATTATTTTAGCCTATATGGCTCTGATACATATCATGTGTTCTAATATACATTTTATGTTCTGACTCGTTCATGCTGACTTTTGTCGTTTAGTTTTTGTTCTGTAACATTTCAGGATGTAGAGATGCTCTGATGATGCTCTGGTACATTCAACAATGTTCTGATACAAATCTAGCATGAAGTGATGTTGGTAGAAATTCAAAGCTCTGAAGCTATCCGAGGGAAGCAGAAATCAGAAGCTGTGAATGTTCTAAAGATCCAGAAAACTCAAGTTCTGAAGCTGTCCTAAATGGAAGCAGAAATCAGAAGCTGTGAATGTTCTAAAGATCCAGAAAACTCAAGTTCTGAAGCTGTCCTAGATGGAAGCAGAAATCAGAAGCTGTGAATGTTCAGAAGATCAAAGAAATTCAAGTTCTGAAGCTGTCCTAGATGGAAGCAGGAATCAGAAGCTGTGAGTGTTCTAGGGATCTAAAGAAATTCTAGTTCTGAAGCTGTCCAATGGAAGCAGAAGTCAGAAGCTATGAATTCTCTGAAGACAGAAGCTTATATGATTGTCTCTACCGAAATAATCAGGGAAGTCTTTTATTAAAGTTCTTCGAGTATTTATTTCAGGGGGAGATTATTTATCTCAGGGGGAGATTGTTAATCTCAGGGGGAGACATATTCATATGCTTATGCTATAGCTGTGTAATTTGTCTTTTGCCGTCTGCTCTTTCTGATCGCAAATTCATATCATTTATATATGTTTTTGTCATCATCAAAAAGGGGGAGATTGTTAGAACAAGATTTGTTCTGATCAATTATCTTAGTTTTGATGATAACAATAATATGAATTTTGCTTAAGATAATATGGTACTCTAATCCAATGCAATTTCCTTTTCAGGAAATATATAAAGAGTATGCATAATTCAGCGCTCAGAAGCTTTGTCTCAAAGGGTTCAGCATGCAACATCAGAACATGGTCTGGCAAGACATCAGAAGATGGTCGAAGCAGAATCAGAACATGGGTCTATGGAAGCATCAGAAGAACGAGAGAACAGAAGCACTGAAGTTCTGATGGTATCACGCTCAGAAGCACTTCAAGGTCAGAAGATCAGAAGATGCTTTGCACCAAGCTGTTTGACTCTGATGATATTAAAACGTTGTATTCACAAACATCAGATCAGAAGGAAGTACAAGTGGCAAGCTACGCTGACTGACAAAAGGAACGTTAAAAGCTACTAAAGGCTACGTCAGTAGACACAGCGTGAACAAGGCTCGAGGTAGTTGACAAAAGCGTATAACATTAAATGCGATGCTGTACGGAACACGCAAAGCATTAAATGCACTCAACGGTCATCTTCTCCAACGCCTATAAATATGAAGTTCTGATGAGAAGCAAGGTTAACCAATTCTACACCTATTCTGTGAATATCAACTTGCTGAAACGCTGTTCAAATCAAAGCTCAGAATCTTCATCTTCATCAAAGCTCACTACATTGCTGTTGTAATATATTAGTGAGATTAAGCTTAAACGTTAAGAGAAATATCACAGTTTGTGATTATAGCTTTTAAGAAGCAATTGTAATACTCTTAGAATTGATTACATTAAGTTGTAAGGAACTAGAGTGATCGTGTGGATCAGAATACTCTAGGAAGTCTTAGAGGTTATCTAAGCAGGTTGTAACTAGAGTGATCGTGTGGATCAGTATACTCTAGAAAAGTCTTAGAGGGTATCTAAGCAGTTGTTCCTGGAGTGATCAGTGTGTGATCAGAAGACTCTGGAAGACTTAGTTGCTGACTAAGTGGAGAACCATTGTAATCCGTGCGATTAGTGGATTAAATCCTCAGTTGAGGTAAATCATCTCTGCGGGGGTGGACTGGAGTAGTTTAGTTAACAACGAACCAGGATAAAAATAACTGTGCAATTTATTTTTATCTGTCAAGTTTTTAAAGCTACACTTATTCAAACCCCCCCTTTCTAAGTGTTTTTCTATCCTTCAGTATAAATAGGGGTCTTTATGTTAGGATTCCGTGTGTTCATTTTGTACAAATCACTCACATATTTACTCAAGTATCAAGTGTTACGAGAAAGAGTTCGCTGAGAAAATGTACGTATGACACCACCATTTTAATACATGTGTATTGTATTTCATTTTCGAATACATTTCTGAATTACCGCATTCCATTTATTTCTTGTCATTTACATTCCTGTATCTTTATTTTACTTTCGAATTTACTTCCATGATCATTTACTTTTAAAGTCCTTAACGTTTCTGCAGTTTAAGATTCTTTATGTTTTAACAATTTTTAAGTTTCATATGTTATGTTATTTATTTTTCTTGTTGAAGTTATAATTACATATAACGAAGCAATTACCAAGATTCTTGAATCGAACAATACTCATCGAAGAGGACAAATTACGAATATGATTCAAATGAACATTGATAACAATCTTCTTGACTATGTGTCCTAGGATCAATCTAGTCGATCCTGCAAGTAACCAAATCATATTTATTATAGTTTGAAAGACTAGCGGTTGTTTACCGAAAATCACCGTAAACACTAACATATGAAAATATAGACCGGCCTATAAGGCTTCATAGGCTTTTTTAATAGCCTAAGTCTGGCATATTTAATAAAATAGGCTTTTACAAAAGCCTAAGCCTGACCTCTTTATTAAATAAGCCTAGCTTGATCTGGCCTTAAGTAGGCTAGGCTATAGGCTCCTGTAGGCCGGCCTGGCCTATTCTCACCCCTAACTGTAGGTACCCTCTGGCAAAGCAACTCTGATAAGTATATTCCAAATTCTTTGTTCAATCTCTGAGGATACTTTGTTCCTTTGAAGGACATCATGAGTCTTAAACTAAGGAGGAGTTTCCATCTCAGGGGGAGTATTGTTTTCAATATATATATTTTTATGATATTACCATGTGAATTTGTTCCATCAAAATACATGGTTTTGTCATCATATAAAAGGGAGAGATTGTTTGAACAAGATTTGTTGCGACAATAAGTCTCTATGTTTTGACGATAACAATACATGTATTTTATATGTATCAATTTAATTTCTAATAGTTTCTTGAGAGTGCATATATTGGGTTCTAAGAGATTTTGGATTGTTATTCCATAAAGAATCATCAAAACAAGCAAGGCGCCTGAGAAACATCATTTGCATGCAATTCTAAAGAAATATCAGCAGTTCTGAAAGATACTGAATGTTCATCAGAAAGTGGAGTTACAATGTGCTTCTCAAATAAGTTGTTGCTTCAAGAAGTCACAAGTAATTAGAAGAAAGAACTCTGTTAGAGCTTTTTCTCAGAGATCAAAATTCAGTGAGCGAGCTTTCAAATCAAGTTCAGTAGTCAAGATTTGTTAATACGAAAAGTTGTTGCTTCTAATTCTGAAGACAAAGTCAAGATTATGAATACATCAAAGGTCAAGCCAAGGGATGGAAAAATGGGTCGGGTTTCACACTATCCAAATTCGCACCGAAATCACCACCTGAACCCAAAGGCTATTCGGGTGGCAAAATAACACCCACGCCCACACCCGTTGGGTTCGGGTTATTTCACCCAAACCCGAACCCGCAACAAAATACATAAAATACATTTTCCTACAAATTTCCACTATATATATATAATCGGGTGTGATTTCAGAATCCGGGTGCGGGTTTCACACTACTAAACACGCACCCAAAATATCGGGTGGCACCCGAACCCAAACTTAAATCCAAACCCAATCAACTCAGGTTTTCACCCGTTGATTGGGGCTCAGATGCGGGTGGGCCCCCGCAGATTTGGGTCTGCCTGCAATCCTTAGTCAAGCCATATAAGATCAGAAGTATCTTAAAACAATGAAAGGACGTGTTTTTCAAATGCTCACATATCTGATAACAGTGTTCCAACTCTTAAAGGATTCTGATATGAAGTCTAAAGAAACCAATCTGAAGACCAAGTGCTGAAAGACTCTGAAGATGCAGTTTTGAATACTCTGAAGACTTGAAGCTCTAAAGATTCATGTTTTTGAAGACCAAGGGTACTGAAGACCAAGTGATGAAGACTTTAAAGACGTGGTTCTGAAGACTTGAAGTTCTGAAAACTCAAAAGCTTATTTTCCTTCTTCCAACTCTTGTTGCCAGCCTCTGAAGTTCAAGAAGAATAGAAGATAAAGTTATGAAGTACGATGTACAAGGTACAGATGAACGTTTCGTTCCATTAGCATAAAAGGACGGACAAGACGTACTTCACCATTCACATCTATGCTTGATTCTATCTGTTGGGAACTAGCCGTTGGAAGTCAAAAGGACCTTCTTTCCCTCAAACGTATCTTTTTAGAAACTATATAAATAAAAACAAAGCATCCCAACAATGTTGACGACAACTAAAAAAAGAAGGTTGTTGTTGTAATTATCACGATGCTAACTTTCATATTGTCATAATGGTTGTTGTCATTATAGTTGTTAGTTGTTGCTTGGCTTGAGTGTAATTCAACCAACACAGCTGGAGAAGAATCAACGTGTCATACCCCAAAATTTGCCCTCCTATATATCTCCATACTCAAGAGGTTCCTCAAGGGTTGATTAGACAAACCCTTTCCTAAGCAGTCAACTCCAACTAGGGTTTTGACTCCTCTCAAGGAATTTGGACTTCCAATGCCTTAAGTGGACTTCATGGCATCTCATATGATTTAAGGTATCCTCATACCAAGTTTCAGGCCTCGATTCACAAGATTGCCCAATTAATTGCTCATATGATCAACAAGTTGATTGATTTGACCTAAAAGTCAACTATGGTCAACTTACAGTCAAAACTCCTATTTTTTGGTCAACATCAACAGTTTGAGGTTATATTCATCATTTGATCAAGGGTTGATCATGATTCATCAAGAAAAAGCTCCAAAGTTAATAAAAGTCAAAGTTTCCAAATTAGGGTTTTTGAACTAAAAGTCAACTGAACTTTGAATGGTCATAACTCTCACATGGTTTTTCAGAAATTTCCCAACCAAAGCTCATTCTCAAGGAAATTTAATTCTATATAACTTTGATGTTGGGCCCAAACCCAAGAAATGCTTCATTTGAGAGATATGGGCCAAAACATTACAGCTTCTTCTAGAAGTTCACAAAAAGTCATTTTTTATCAGGAGCCATATCTTCAAAATAAAATCTCCAAATGCAAAAAAGGTTCCAAAGGGGGTTATAAAGGACTTCTTGGGCTTTTTAGAAAGTACAAGAACATTTCCATGTGATAAGAATTGGGTGAGTTATGATCGACAGAAGTTGGGTAAAAATCAAGAAAGGCATGAAACTTTAATTGAGAGATTTTGAGTATTGGGCCTCCAATTTCAAGTTGCCCACGTAAATTCAAGTCCATAAGAAGCCCATTGGTCATATATTAGTTGTTTCATGATATTATTTTATTTATCTTTGATTTTATTCATTAAAATTCAAAATAAATCAAAAGAAATCACACTTAATTGAAATAAAATTTTATGATTCATTCATTCAATGTTTTATCAACCCAAAATCTATATTGGAAGACCATAACACGTGAAAAGAAGGGCATGGAAATAGGATTGGTCAAATTTGGAAAGATTATATGCAAAAATCAAATCCAATTTTCCTTCAATCAAAACATGATTTGTTTCCAAATATCTTTGACCTAATTCTTCCCCATATAAACTCTACGTCATCAGACCCTCAGAGGACGAAAAACCTAGCCTCATAAGCCTACTCAAACTTCAAACTTTTCAAGAAGAGGTGCAATTCCATATCCCAAGTTCCAGCCATTATCAATTACAAACAATCACTTCAATCTATTCCTGAGGTAAAAGAGAGTAAGTATTGATCATCACATGCATCCTAAAACACCCGGAACGATCCCATCACATTCTTCATGTTCTTCCACATCTAATTTTCATTTTCTGCTCATTATTGTGTTTTGAATTAATTTAACTGTTTCTTTGAGTTCCTGACACGATTTTAAGAAGGTTTGGATCATTGGAGTGGAGCTTCTACGTGTAGAACTCAAATCACCATGGCTAGGGCACAAGCTTTCTTTTCTTCGGTTTCGTAGATACATGCCTCTATGGTTCAAACCATGACCACCATTGAGATCGCAAGGTTCAAATTAGGGGGTAGGGTCTTTTGTTTTCATTTATGTGCAATATTTTTCAGGTTTGAGAAATCCAGAATTGGCTACGAAAAGCATATAAAAATCCGTAGCTACCTTGAAGCGAAATCGTAGCAAATATTTGAGGGAAGACGATGAACAGTTCTTTGGACTTGCTGACCATGCGTGGCGTCTTCCTGTTCGCGGGTCAATTTGTCAAAACAATCTCTTTGGTTCTGATTGGTTGGTTGTTTGTTTGATTAACAACTAACGATCACAACATTATTGGCAACAGAGACAAGCTGGTAACAAATAAGACGTGTGTTCGAACCCCAGCGGTGCACAAGTTTTTTCACCATTTACATATTTATGTCATTTTCAGATCCAGCGCTACAGGCTAGCGCGTGTGTACGGTTCACCCTCAATACGGGCTAATGGATCTCCAGCGAACTCAGATCAGACGGATCAAGATGCAGGCCTACCATAGACCATTAGAAGAAGCAAGGAGTCGATCTCTCGTGACTTGCTCAACAAAGAAGATGAAGAAGAAGAACACTACAAGATGCTATTCAACATATAAATTATATACATCTTTGTAGAACAATGTAATGAACACGAGAGCTGTTGCTCGAATTGTGTTATAGGTTTAGAATTCTTCATGTAAATTGTTTTAACATAAGAGTTGTTGCTCAGAATTATGTTAAATAATATGTGCTTAATTTATTGTGTAATCTCCTTAAGAGAAGCAATCATGTAAACACAAATCTTATCAATTGTATGTTGATGGTACCTTGAGAGATCGAGTGAAGATCAGAAGCTCAATAAGACAGTGACCGTGAGTCATTGTAGAAATCCTCTTAGAAGACCGAGTGAAGGTCAGAACTCTAATGGAGTAAATGAACGTTATATCCATCGAGACCATTATTAGTTAGGGGCAATTTTCTTCCGTTATTTCAATATATTTTTTCTCTCATAATAATTAGTTAGGAACAATTTTGGCAAATCTATAATGATTACTACATTGAAATTTGAAAGTGACAATTAAATTGAATCAAATTTTTTTCACAAAAGTGACACTTATAAAGGAACGGAGGGAGTATGAGAGAGAAAAAAGTATATTGAAATGATTAAAAGTTAAGGATATTATAGACAAAAGAAAAATTATAGCTTAAAAAGTAACAATCGTTATTAGTTTTCTTGATTAGGTGTAAAAAGTAAAAATGTGACAATTAAAAAGCAACCGAGGGAATAGTGTATAAAAATAAAGGACAAAACTTAAGTATAATTCTTCAGGTGTGGTTCTTACTATTTTCTAATAAAAATATGACAAGTATATAACTTTCTCTTCCTCTTACACGTATGCAAATTTCTCCTATTTTTACTCACTAAATGATATTTAAGTATATTTGTCATATTTTTATTAAAAAATAATAAGAATCACACTTAAAAAATTATACATAAGTTTTGTCGAAAAATAAATAGACCTGTTAAATATCACAATATAACATTTGTATTTCTAAAACTTGGATAATGGAAAAACCGTAAAAACTTTGATAAGTGAGTAAAAAAGACACACTGTACATCTGTTATTAATCATACTAAAAGTTGATGTTCAAGAACAAACCCACTAGAATATGAAAGTGAACAATGAATGAACTGTATCCGACAACTGAGTTAGGTAGGTTCCCATGTGGTTTTGGAGTATCTTTGTTTTGTTCGAAACATACGTAAAATGAATTCTTAATTTAACAAGTAAAACACCACATTGGTTTCTTTAGAATCCAATCCAAGATCTAGATCTGCTCGTCTATGTCGACTCATAATTTTGTATATTTTGTTTTTTTTTCACCACCGGTTCAGTAGTGACATCAAGTAGTGTATATTTTGTTTTTGTCCAAATTAAAAATAATACTATGCTTTTACACCGGTTCACTATACTTTATATATATATATATATATATATATATATATATATATATATATATATATATATATATATATATATATAATGAATAAATTATATGAGAATGTGAGAATGAAAAGAACTATAAATTTAAAAAAGAAATATTAAAATATGTTATAAGAGAAAAGAGAAATTATTAAACAAGTTTTAAAATATCTTATGTGGAATTATAGAGAACAAAGTTAAAATCAATGGAAAATTGAAGTGAAAAACAACGGAAAAATAGAAGAAAAAATTTACATTAAAAGAACTTTTTTAGATATAAGATTTGATATTTTTATTTATGCATTTAAAATATTTATCGTAAGTGTTATTTTATTTGTAATTTTTTATATTTGTTTGAGTTTTTTTTTTTAAATAATTTAAAATAACTTTTGAGTTTTTTTTTAAATATTTTTCCTTCCATTTCTATATTTATTATTTTAACAAAAATCTTTACTTTTATATTTTATTTTAATTTAAAGTAAAATAAATCTGTAACAAGATTGTAGTTTTATTCAATGATATTTTATCGTAGAATATAAGTGGAATAATATAGTTGAATTCAAAATTATAATAATCTTTTTTTATGTATATTGTTAAATTTGTATAATATTATTAAATTAATTTTATTCCATAAATGTAAAGATGTTAATAAACATAAAAATTATGATTTTGGGAATTTGTTTACAAATTGATTTTTAAGAGAGTTTTAGAGGTGAAGATTTTAGAGAATATATATATATATATATATATATATATATATATATATATATATATATATATATATATATATATATATATATATATATATATATATATATATATATATATATATATATATATATATATATATATATATATATATATATATATAATATGTATCAAGTAAGAAGATTTTTGAATAAGAGATAAGAGAATTAATCATAACCACTGAATTAATCAAGAAAGAGAAATAGTAATTAAATTAATATTTTAATAAATAATTTAGTTTCTCTCTCTTAATTATATATATATATATATATATATATATATATATATATATATATATATATATATATATATATATATATATATATATAGGGTTAAATAAGTCTGTGGTCCCTATAAATATCGCGACTTTCATTTTTAGTCCCTCTAAAATTTTTCTTCAAACAATGGTCCTCATAAAATTTTTCATCCATAATTTTCGTCCCTACCGTCAACTTTCATTAACGGAAGCTGACGTGGCACGCCACGTGAAAGACAACTAGACAAAAATCTGAAAACGCTTGAAATTGCGGGGGTTTTAAACCTCATCTAAACAAACCCATAAAAAAAGAAAAATATTGGTTTTGAACTTTTGTCGAACACCTTGCAAACAAGTTTTGCAACAACAGTTATAAAACACAAATTCATCAAGGGCAACCAATTCATATAATATCTTTAGATATCTTATTACATTCAAATCCAAACACTTATGGCTAATCTATTTTGGTTGGAAAATTTTATAAGTTTTCTGAGCTCTAAAGATAATGCACTATGGGAACTTGATTCTATGAAAATGGAAGTTTCTGTCGTGAATGGCTAAGGCTTGCTTATGGAGGTAAAGTGTTGTGGAATTGCTTTTTTTTCTTCCAATTTTGAATGTAACATTTATCATTATCAGCTCCATAAACAAGTGCGAAGTTAATTGGAATGTAACATTTATCAGCTCCATAAACAAGTGCGAAGTTCTATTGGCATCCGCTAAATTGAATACTTGGATCTATCAACGAGTAACCATAAGGACATTTACAAGTAAATCTCTCATTTTCTATGGTACAATAGTTATTATAACCACAAGAACCACCACCCATTTCTTTCATAGGTGACGATGTTACAGATGTTCTTAGGAACATACCTCACAATATTCTATTCTTGCTTTGCCTTTGTGTCTCTTGGATGAGAATATTGAGTGAAAACTCCATAATATTCAAGTGTTGCTCTAGGTTAATACAACTTACGATCAGAATCCAAATTTTCCCATTATGCATCTTGTGGTTTCATTCTAGTCCCATTATTTATTTCCACATAAATATCTCTTGATTCACTAAAAACTAAACTCAAAGAAACAGAGTTAGAAACATCGATTGTATAGTAAGATTCGTAACAGAATTGAGTAGGCCATGCAAGTGGACTTAACGTGAGATTTTTGTTGGCATCATTAAAATAAGTTGGAACCTTCCACTTTTAAATTTGTTCTTTGAGAATCTTAAAGTTAAGTTGTTACTTAACCAAAGAGAATGATGAGGCAAAACGGTATCAGTAGGAAACTCGAAACTTTCCCAAATAGTTGAATTGTTGTTTACAAGAACAAAATTTCCAGTGTCAAGCATGTTTCCATAGGAAACAATAACATTTGGTTGTGCTGTCCAAATGGTCAATAAAAAAATTATTTGGAAGATCAATAGCATATATATTTACAAGTTTTTCTAAGTGTTGAGGAATAGAACCATCAAATTTATTTGAAGAAATATCTAAGTGAGTTAAATTTGACAGCTTTACTATAGACAAGGGAATAGATCAATGGAGTAAGTTTGAACCAATATTAAGGTACTTTAAGATTTTCAGTTATTTAGAGGGGATTTAAAACCCTTGCAATCTTCCAATTTCTCTTTATTTATACATTTGCCTGACGTGGTGAGACATGTGGCATGCCACATAAGCCTCTGTTAGAGCAATCTAACGGGAGGGACCAAAATTCGTGACGGAAAATTTTGTGAGGACCAAAATTTGATGAAATTTTTTGCAAGGACTAAAAATGAAAAGTGTCATATTTATAGTGACTAAAAACTTATTTAACCCTATATATATATATATATATATATATATATATATATATATATATATATATATATATATATATAAATTGTTAAGAAGAAAGTAAAAAAATTTTGCAACTCATATTTTATTCTCTCTTTTCAACTTATTACATTATTATTATTCTAAATAGACTAAATGAATGAAGCATACCGAAAGGATGAATATTACTAAGAAAAAGGTTTCAAAATAATTAATTAATTAGTCTAAAAAAAGAATTAAAAGTAATTGATTTTTTTTTCAATACTTAAAAGAATATCAATTATTTTTTCCAATTATATATTTTAATTAATATTATTTAATAATTTGTCATTCATTCTCTTTAACCTTTATTGATAAATAGAAATACACTAATAAGTCAAAAAAATATTTTAAATTTAGTTGAAATACACCACGGTGTAAAATATATTTTACATTGTCAATTAATCAACCGTTGATTAATTTAAAATATTTGATTTTATTTTAATTTTATTTAAAACAATACAATTGAATAGTTATAATGCATTAATGATGTAAATTTTTTTATACGGTTAACTAATTATAACTATTGATTAGTTAAAGATGTTTGACTTTTATTTTACTTGTACTTCTTTTGGTCCTTAATATAGTTCCTAAATGTATGAAAAAAGTTTATATTTTAAATTTATTAAAGAATTAATGCATCTGAATTAAATATGATCTACATACATTGATTCTCAAAAGAATCTAAAAATCGAAGACTAGTACAATTAAATGATTATGATGCAGTGATAATATAAATTTTTTTACACTGACTATATTGCAATTAAACCTTTTATTTTTTACTTGTTCAAATTTTTTAAAAATATTTGAATGAATTTAAATTATAAGATAAATTAATTAATGGTTTTTAATTCATTTTTTACACCAATAGTTCAAAAATTATTTTAAATAAAATTATTAATTTATTTTAAAATATTATGTAGTGACATTGCATAACAATTGTCAATCATTTATTTTTTATTTGTACATTTTTTTTAAGCGTAATGCTAACGAATGTTCAAGAAATACTGGTTAAGAGTTTAAAAAAGTATCTTTTGTTATTAATACTTGTATTCATTGTATTAAAAATAGAAATAATTGACTTCTTTTAAGTAACAAAATATATGTTTTATTAGAAATATTTGTATTTAATGAATTAAAAATAAAAATGATTAATTTATTTAAACAATATTTTGTTTATTTGGAAACCTAACACTCGTTAGCATTAACATGACTTTTTTTTAATTATTTAAGTATAAATTAATTTACAATTTAATTTGTTCTAGATTGGGGATCATTAAATATTCCTTCGAATTGCAATGACAACAACGTAAGATGGAGTGATCCACACAATTCAAATCCAATCAGGTCCAACAACACCAACTTACCGCACCGCACTACACCACCAACCCCTTTTTCTCTTTTCTTTTCATTCCTTTTTTCCTGGCCTCTCTCTTTCTCTGTTTCTTCATTCGTTATTCCTCCTCGTCTTCATTTTTCAGCATTGATCTCTACAACCCTTCATCATTTTCATACGTGATTCACGCTTTCAAAACCTGGGTCTTCCTCAAAATTTCATCTTTTGGGGTGCATGTCACCCTGCTGAGATTTGATTCTGCTTTTCTCTGTTTTTTTGTTTAATTGTTTTCCTTGGGATTTCCGTTTTTTCAATGGGCTGTTTAGATGATGGGCGTTTCATTGTTGAGCTTGAAAATGGAATGAATAACGGTTGTTCTGAAGTGGGAAAAGATGCTTCTGCCATTGAAGATGCTGTCAAGGTTTTGTTGCTGGGTCTAGGAGAAGATATTAACAGAGAAGGTATTAGAAAGACACCACTTCGTGTTGCTAAGGCCCTTCGTGAAGGAACAAGAGGTAACAAAAAATGTTTTTTTTCTTACTCTAGAAGATATATATATGTTGTTGAAACATAGCTATCAACTTAGTGTTAAGTCTATGTTTGATTATGCTGTGGTGAAAATTTGGATCTAATGTTATTTTGATGTTAATTAGCTGGATATGCTGCTGGATCTTTTTCTATCTTTGTTCTTTAGAAGAAGTTTGAGAAAAAGCTGATTATAGTTGAGGATTTATTTGTATTTTATGTACAGGCTTTCTGAATTCCCTAGTACTTTTTGTGTACATGTTTGTCCTTTTCTTCTGAGTGGACAAAATTGAAGTGGGGGGATATTGGTAATGAATAATTGGTATTAACTCATCTTGTCAACTTCCATATCAATGTTTTCTTATGGAAAAATGGAAAACTATAGTGAATTTAACATTTCTTCACTTCTTTTTGTCTGTTGTTATAGTTAACGTCTATTGTCTGTTGTTATAGTCAATAATTATAGGTTTGTTTAGATCTTGTTTAGGAAAAGAAAATTTAGTTGCTTGCTTAACCAAAAAGGGTAAATCTTTGTACCCTTCTCTTCAATTCAACCATTACATCTCAAAACTGAAACTTAAAGTTTATGGGGGTGATTTCAGTTTTTGGGGAAAAGGATAGCGGGCCATAGACCGCTCTGCTATCCCGCTACTTACCATATTGCGGCAAAGGATAGCGGGCCAAAAACCGCTCTGGGCCAGGAACAGCTACGCTATCTCGCTATTTACCCTATAGCGACCGCTAGTGTTCTGTACTGCTAAGGCTCTTCCCATAGCAGCCTCCGCTCCGCTCCCCAATAACGCCGCTATTGACTACATTGATATCTACAAGTGAGAATGCTAAGTATTTAGGTTACAAAGTGTAAAGAGAGAACTCTGAGAATTCTGGATTATCAGGTTCTTAGAGTTGAGCTATGGGAAAAGGGTTTTCTTAAGCTTGAAACTTTTTCTTAACATTATCATAGAGATAATATTTTACTTCGTACCTGACTGATGACATTCCCAAAGTACTGTTCTAAGCTTCTGTTTATCTTCTTCTAGGTTACAGGCAAAAGGTAAAGGACATTGTTGAAGGTGCTTTATTCCCCGAAGCTGGTCTTGACAACAGAGTTGGTCATGCTGGTGGAGCAGGCGGACTTGTGATTGTCCGAGATCTCGACTTGTTTTCCTATTGCGAGTCATGCATGCTTCCATTCCAGGTTAAATGTCACGTGGGTTATGTTCCTTCTGGCGAAAGAGTTGTCGGTTTAAGCAAGCTATCTCGTGTTGCTGATGTATTTGCAAAACGGCTCCAAGATCCTCAGCGTCTCGCAAATGAAGTTTGTTCTGCTTTGCATTATGGAATAAAGCCAGCTGGTGTTGCCGTCATACTTCAATGTACACATATCCACTTTCCAGACATAGAATCAATCTTTCTCGACTCAAACCACCAAGGATTGGTTAAGATACTCGTTTCCGCCGGTTCTGGAGTTTTCGAAAATAAAAATGCAGACGAATGGGCTGATTTCTTTAATCTCCTTAAATTTAGAGGTATCAGTATGGAAAAAATCCATGTTAGAGGATCATTGGACTCCTCTTGGTGTCCTTCTCAATCCGCCAAAGTTTCCTCCGAAATCGGACCGGTCAACCCTGCAATGGTCACTGCAGTAGCTTCAATTATTAAATCTTTGGGAGAAGATCCACTGAGGAAGGAGCTTAGAGGAACCCCAACTAGATTTGTGAAGTGGTTAATGAATTTTCAGAACAGCAACTTTGACATGAAGTTGAACGGTTTTCTCAATGGTCGGATAGATTCTTTAACCACGAATGAGATGGTTGACATGGAAAACAAGAAAATATGTTCTGAGCTGAACTTATCATTTTGGTCACAATGCGAGCACCATTTACTTCCATTTCACGGTGTTGTTCACATAGGTTACCTCCTATCAGACGGGTTCAGTCCAATCGGAAAATCTCTCTTACAATCCATAGTACATTTTTACGGTTTCAAGCTTCAAGTTCAGGAGAGGCTTACTAGACAGATAGCTGAAACGATTTCACCGCTGATCGGTGGAGATGTCATAGTTGTTGTAGAGGCAAGCCACACATGTATGATTTCTAGGGGTATTGAAAAATTTGGAAGTAGTACCGCCACTATTGCTGTTTTAGGACGATTCTCGACCGACCTTAAGACAAGGGCTTCCTTCTTGCAGGGTATTCCAAGTTCTAGTTAGTTATTTTTCAGAGCAACAATTCTTGTTTGAATGCGCTTGAAGTTTGAATGCGCTTGAAATAATTTAGCACTAGCTCCAATTATTTCGGATTTAGAAGTTGCTCAAATTTTGTTTCAGTTTTACATAGAAATAGCAAGAAATTGTCTTTTACATGCTTGAAGAAAAATTGATGGAATTCCTCTGGAATCCATATTTTCATACTGGCCAACTTTGGTCATAATTTGTTGTTGTTTAAGTTTGCTCTGATAGTTTCTTGATGTTGAAGTTAGAATGATTGTTATCAATTTTGATTATTTTATATGAAGGTTCTCAATATTTTATTTTTCAATTTGCATGCTAATGCTTCAGTTCAAGGGTATATTTCTAGTGATTGAATGGTATTGAGTCATTTGAAATCAATATGTACTTGGCAAGAAAAATCATATGGATTTCACTAAAGAGAGTGTCTTTAAGTAAAGAGAAATGCTATTTAGACATATTTGAAATCTAATTTCAAAATCAATGTCGATGGTTACTACCAATGAAGTACGGACACTGGAAATACGACACTAACACTAATGCGTTGACATCATTAATAATTTGAAAATATGAATAAATTAAACGTAATCACAAGTGTCAGATGTTTGTCACACATATTTTCAGAGGTGTCGGTAAGTGTCAGATGCTCGTCACACATATTTTCAGAGGTTTCGGTGCTATAGAGGTTAGTACAATTTAAAATTTGTAATTGATTATATTCCATGTGATTAATTATGTCTGCACTAATTATAAAAGGTTGTTGACAGATATTGAACTCTAATCAACATTACATGATAAGCTATTAAACCACTACATTACAAACAATCCACACTAAGGACAATACCACATCACACATTCTTAGTGTTTCCAATTCAAGATAGCCAAATACTCCATAACAAAGTTTTATTTACAATACAAGCCATATCAGTAATATTCATAGTTACCATATGTGCCGAATTTTATGCCACTCTATCTTGGGTTCCTTATCAGAAACTTTCTGTTTTGGACGCTTAATCTTGGGTTTCTTTTTAGGAACTTTCAGATTTGGATGCATCTCATGAACTTCGCTACTACAAGCTTGCGGTTGAGGTCCTTGCGATTGAGGGGCATGGCACTGGTTCATGAACTTATTTTGTGCCGAGCCAACGGCAATTTCTATTCCTAGTATTAGCAAAATCATGAATAGAAATGCAGATATTTTAAAAACCTGCAAACACCAACAGTATGAAAATTTAATGAGGTTTTGTTAAAATGTGCCTTTAGTCATTGTTATCAACTTTCGAGCGGTTTCACTCTGTCATACCTTATTCATAACATTGGGTTTCAGAGGAAAATTCCTATCAGCGTGCTCAAGAGTATGTCTTAACATTCCAGTTATGGCAGATTCAGTCTCCGGGCCATCACAGTCTGCAGGATAATCAAGAAATTGTTAAATTTATATTAATTCAACGAAATCAAAGATTATTCAACGAAAGGATGGTAACAAAAGTTGAAAGTCTACCAGGGATGTCAAAAATTTGCGTTGTTGGTGGAATTTCCAATAGATCCCCCAAATATGCACGAACACGAGCACGGTCAGAGAGAGATAGGAGATCCCCGTGAGTAAAAACAAGCACAGGTTTGTCATCTGTAGGCAATAGAAATAAACTATCAGATTGACTACTGTCCTCAAGGGTCTATATGCAAAGAGGAAAGATTAATCAAAGAGAGGGAGTGGAGTCAGTTAGTGATGTGGCCTTGATTCTATCGAATTTATCCGAGGAAAGCGCATAAGATAGTTTGGAAAATACCTTTAAATGACAGGAATGGGCAATTGAAACTAGAAACAACCATTTTAATATACGGTGTTTCCCAACCACCACCACCAGTCTTCATTGTATTCAGAATCGAAAGACCATCAAGGACATATATTACAGAATTAACTTTTCTACTCTTATCGGAAACGGAACCTTTTTTGTCTCCTTTAAACCACCTCAAACTTTCACTCAGTCTCGGATCATCTGTAGTCCTGATAGAGAATTTGTAAAACGTGATGTAAATATTAGCATTTTGTATAATATTGTGAATGTTAATTACTTAAATTTAAATATTCAAACCTGAGAACAAACTCTCCATGACGAACACCTTTTGTCATCCAATTCTTGAGCATTTGGTTGTTCTCATGAGAATTATCTGACAAACTACGTGTATCATACAGACAGATAGAGTTTGAGTTTCTTGGAATCATATACTCATGGAGGAAGCATGTTCCATTCCCTAGTGAGTTATCTAGCATCAAAAGATAAATGCAATGAAAATTTCTTAGGTCAATGAAAAGTTATTTAGTCTGATCATGTAAAAAAGACATGTTGATGGAATGAATACATGATACTTGTGCTCTTGCGGGTGCGAACTTGTCGTCGTCGAAGACCTTGGAGATTCTATTTATGAGACTACTTTTCCCAGATTGACTTGGACCAACTAATATGAGGCATGTTGTCTCTGGTACATCATAATCACACACCTTTAAGCCCCTAGCCTTCCAAATCCATGTTCCAGGTCTATATCTGTGACAATCAAACCACATTCGCGATAAAATTCATTATGATCTGCAACTCCACATATGCTCCCACACAAACATTTGAAATTTGTTTTCATAATTAACATGAACTACACAACGCAATTTCAATTACAGACTAGAAGGATTACCAGCGCTATGCCGCTATAGTAGAGTGGGGTTGAGGGCGGCTGCTACGAGGAAGAGCCTTAGCGGTGCAGAACACTATGGTAGCCGCCATAGGGTGAATAGCAGGTACAAGGGGCGGAGTAGTTCCCGGCCCAAAGCGGGTTCTTTCCCACTATCCCTTTCCCCTCTGAAAAACCGAAATTATCCCTTAAATTTAAAATGTTTTAAGGTTGATTTTGAGTTTTTCAATCAAATTTAAGTTGAGTTGAGACTCAATCCTAACATTCCTTCACCGACGTTTCTACCCTTCAAATTTGAGTTGAGACTAAACCCTAACCTTCCCTCAGATCTCTCCGCACTTCGTTCTTCCCTCTGCACTTCATATGTTTATAATTATTTTTCAGATAATTTATCCAAAAATAAAATCAAATGGCGGCCATCTCGTTATAAGCTTTCCCGCTATCCCATTTTTGGGATCGACTCTCCGTCCGCTATTCGGGATTAACTACTTTGGGCAGAAGATTGTGGCATAAACCTTATTATTATGGAACAAAGCGAAAAAATTAAGCATCAAAAGTAAAAAAAACCATGCTTTTTAATAGAATTCTACATTCATTTTTCCAATGAGTTTCAAAACAAGAAAACAACAAAAACAAGTTGAAACCTTTTGCTTAATGTTAAAAACATATATGGCTAAACAGATAAAAACAAACAAAATTTAAGTTCAAATAACAACACCTCAATATTTTCTTCTTCCCCTTTTTCAAACTCTCACTATCAATCTTCAATTCATTGAAACTTTGCAATATTTCCTGATCGATACTAGTTCCCTTCTTCCTCTCACTGACTACAGAATCAGTACAAGAAGAAGTCTTTGCATTTTCCACACTAACTTGTTCAAAATCCAATCCATTATTCTCATTCACTCTATTGCCTTCATCCTCCAAGCCTAGATCATCATCCCTGAAAAACATAAAAATCACAAAATCAGAAGTGGAACAATAAGAACAAATAAATAGCCTATGATCATCATCACCATCATTCATGGATCATGAGAGTACCTGGGAAAGTGAAAATCTTCATGTATACCTGATGGATCATTAGGTTAAATACTTGTTGGTGGAATTCAAAGAGAAAAATGAAAAAGAAAGGAGTATTATTATTGGAAGAGAATGAAAAGGAATAGTACCATTAGAAGACAGAATGGAACCACCACCCATGATATTTGATGCGTTGTGTTTTCAGTTTGAGCAATTCAGTGGATTTTGGAGTGAAGTCGAGAAAACTTTCAAGCTAAGTAAGAAAGAAAAAATTAATCATGGAGGAATATATCTATTTTCGTTGCTATTGTAGACAAGAATAAATAATTTTTTTTCACAAAAGTTGAGGGAGTTATAATTAAAGGACACAATTGAAAAAATTGTCTTTATTACTGTATTGAAAAGTGATAATGACATTCATTTTGAAATGAAGGGAGTATTATAATAATAAAAAATATTTTAAATTATATTATCATATTATTTTTGTTATGGTTATAAAAAATTAAAAACTTAGATTTATTTTTCTCACCAAATTTTAGTAGCTTTGAATTCTCTTTATCATGAGATATAACTTAAAATACATTCTCTAAAGAGTTTGATTTGAATTTGAACATAGCCAAAGAAATAAATGACTAAAGTCTAATCCATCTCAAGTTTTGAAAGACACTCTTTAACGAGGGTATACCGTACGCGAGTGAACGAAACACACTAGAACGGGGATGAAAGAAGCACGCACAAGTTTTGAATCTGGCCAATCCTGCGCGGCCACGCATCATCTTCTTCACTGCGACCGCCACCTAAACCTTTACCCACGGACGAAGCGTCGCTAAAGCCAATACCTGCGATTTTTCACTGTAGCTACAACACCTGCAAACACAAAATTACTATACACGCCATAGAAATTCCAAGTAAGACCATAGATTGACTCGTTTTGATCCCCTGAGCATAATGATGGCCACGATTTGGCCCAATTATACCTAAAAACAGAGTTCCCAATTCTCACCCTTTAAACCCTAACCATGGCAACTTACGGTCCCTGCATCAAAACTCAAATCAAAGAACCCACAAAGCTTCCAAACATGATTATAAACCAGAATATGCAATAAAAAATAAGATTATAATGCATGAATCATAGAAATCGACTTTGAATTTAGAGGTGCAAACCGTGAGTACCAAAGTGACGATTTTGCGTGTTCTGATCAATGGTGAGGATATGGTTACATCCTGAAAACCCCAAGGAAACGATTGGGATACTTTGTTTGCCTTGAATCGACTTCTAACTTGATCTGCTACCTTCTCTTGTTTCACAATTTTTGGTTCTTTGAATAGCTTGCATATATATATGAGATGAATTTTGGTTAACAAACTTGATTTGAATCTTATCGAACCAAAGATTGAAATTTGATTTTCAATCTTTCTAAATTTGGCCTAAATTTGTTCATCCTCTCTCCAATCTTGTTTAGCACGAAATTGAATCAAATATTTGGATGATTGAAATTGATTGGAAACCAAAACAAAATCAAATCTTTTCATATTTTTTCAAATATTTGATTCAAATTGTATTTTTAATGAATAAAAATTCAATAAAAATAAAATAAAAATCATATGGGCGTGGGGATGGACTTGGAGGTTCTTAATAACTTTAGAAACAAGTTTTGGTCATAAAAGAATAGGCCCATTTGAAAGAATAGGCACCTTTTCAAAAATTGGTCAACTTCATCAATGCATAACTCTTAATTTTTATTATATAGAAGTGTTTTAGGACCTTTTGGAAAGCCCAAAGTGTCCCCTTTAAACCCACTTTGGAACACTTTTTGCATTTGGAGACCTTATATTGATGGTATTGGCCTTGACAAAAGATGACTTTTGGTGGACTTCTAAAAAGACCTGTAATCTTTTAGCTCATATCTTCCAAATGAAGCATTTTTGGCCAAGCCTTTAGTGAGACAAAGTTATAGAGAATTGAATTTTCTTCAAAATGAGCTTTGGTTGGGAAATTTTTGATAAAGCATGTGAAAGTTATGGGTGGTCAAAGTTCAGTTGACTTTTAGTTCAAAAACCCTAATTTAGAAACTTTGAGTTTTGTTGATTTCTAAACTCTCCTTGATGATTCATGATCAAACCTTTATCAAATGATGAATGTGACCTTATATACTTGATGTTGACCAAAAATCCTGACTTTTGACTGTATGTTGACCACAGTTAACTTTTAGGTCAAACTAGTCGACTGTTGATCATTTGAACATTTGACTGAGCAAACTTGTGAACTAAAGCTTGAAACTTGGCATGGGGGTACTTTGACACATAAGAGACTATATGAAATCCATTTGAGACCTTGATACTGTTAGAACAAGATTTGTTCTGATCAATATTCTTAGTTTTGATGATAACAATGTATATGAATTTTGTATGAGATAATGTGGTACTCTAATCCTATGCAATTTCCATTTCAGGAATTACATAAAGAGTATGCACAAAATTAGCGCAAGAAGCACTTACTCAGAAGGTTCAGCATGCAACATCAGAACATGCTCTAGCAAGACATCAGAAGATGGTCAAGCAGAATCAGAACATGGTCTATGGAAGTATCAGAAGAACTTGAGATCAGAAGCAGAAGCACTGAAGTTCTCATGGTATCACGCTAAGAAGCACTTCAAGGTTAGAAGACAAGAAGATGCTCTGCACCAAGCTGTTTGACTCTGATGATATTCAAACGTTGTTTACACAAACATCAGATCAGAAGCAAGTACAAGATGGCAGGCTACGCTGACTGACAAAAGGAACGTTAGAAGCTATTAAAGGCAACGTCAGTAGACACAGCGAAAGCAAGGCTCGAGGTAGTTGACAAAAGAGTGAAACATTAAATGTAATGCTGTACGGATCATGCAAAGCATTAAACGCTCCCAACGGTCATCTTCTCAAGTTCCTATATATAGAAGTTCTGAAGAGAAGTTGAATACAACACTTTTGCGCAAACTTACAGAAACACTGTCAAATTCAAAAGCTCTCAAACTTCATCTTCAACCTCACTACATTGCTGTTGTAATATCTTAGTGAGATTAAGCTTAAACTTAAGAGAAAAATCACAGTTGTGATAATAGCTTATTAAGAAGCATTGTAACTCTTATAAGAATTTGTTTACATTAAGTTGTAAGAACTAGGGAAGATCAAGTTGTGATCGGATTCTCTAGAAAGTCTTAGAGGGTATTTAAGCAGTGTGTTCCTAGAGTGATCAGGTTGTGATCAGAATACTCTAGAAGACTTAGAGGTTATCTAAGTGGAAAACCATTGTAATCTTGTGTGATTAGTGGATTAAATCCTCAGGTGAGGTAAATCACTCCAAGGGGGTGGACTGGAGTAGTTTAGTTAACAACGAACTAGGATAAAAATCATTTGCAAATTATTTTTATCTTACAAGTTTTAAAGCTACACTTATTCAACCCCCCCCCCCTTTCTAAGTGTTTTTCTATCCTTCAATTGGCATCAGAGCGCCGGTTCTAAGGTGCAAGCATTTAACCGTGTTTAGAAAAGATTCAAGAAGAGAAAAACGCTTAAGTCAAGATGGCTGGTGAAGATCCAACACATACATCTACATCTGGCTCTGCTGAGCAACATAATGGAAATGGTAACAATGGTTATACTAGACCACTAGTATTTGATGGTGAAAACTTTGAATATTGGAAAGATAAACTTGAAAGTTACTTTCTTGGTCTAGATGGTGACTTATGGGATCTTCTGATGGATGGTTACAAACATCCAGTGAAAGCTAGTGGTGTAAAGCTTACAAGACAAGAGATGAATGATGATCAAATGAAGCAATTCAAAAATCATCACAAGTGTAGGACTGTTTTGCTGAATGTTATCTCTCATGTTGAATATGAGAAGATATCTAACAGGGAAACTGCCTATGACATATATGAATCATTGAAAATGACTCATGAGGGAAATGCCCAAGTCAAGGAGACTAAAGCTCTTGCCTTGATCCAGAAATATGAAGCCTTCAAGATGGAGGATGATGAAAATATTGAGAAGATGTTCTCAAGATTTCAAACGCTAACTGCTGGATTAAGAGTTCTGGACAAAGGCTACACCAGGGCTGATCATGTCAAGAAGATCATTAGAAGCTTGCCAAGAAGATGGGGTCCTGTGGTGACTGCTTTCAAAATTGCCAAGAATCTGAATGAAGTCTCTCTTGAAGAATTGATCAGTGCTATGAGGAGTCATGAAATTGAGCTGGATGCTAATGAACCTCAGAAGAAAGGTAAGTCTATTGCATTAAAATCTAATTATAAAAAATGCACTAACATTTTTCAGGCTGAAGAAGAAGATTCTGAAGAATCAGAATCAGAAGAAGAAGATGAACTGTCTAAGATCTCTAGAAGGGTAAACCAACTCTGGAAGAGCAAGCAAAGGAAGTTCAAAAACTTCAAAAGTTCAAAGAAGCCTGAAAGAGGAGAATCTTCTAGAAGCTGAAGATCTGACAAGAAGAACGTCATTTTTTATGAGTGCAATGAGCCTGGACACTTCAAAAATGAATGTCCAAAACTTCAGAAGGAGAATCCCAAGAAGAAGTTTCATAAGAAGAAAGGTCTTATGGCAACATGGGATGATTCAGAATCAGAATCAGACTCTGAAGGCGAGCAGGCAAACCTTGCACTAATGGCCAGAGTGGATGATGGATCATAATCTACATCAGAATCAGATTCTGAAGAGGTATTTTCTGAACTATCTAGAGAAGAGTTAGTTTCCAGTTTAACAGAACTTCTGGAACTCAAGGCTCATCTTAGTATCAAATACAAAAAGCTGAAAAAGCTATTTGACTCTGAAACTAAGAAGCTGGAAGTGGAAAATTCTGAACTGAAGGAAAAAGTTTTAAAATTATCCAAAGATATTGGATCTCCTTCTGAGTCAGAAAAATCCATTCCAAGCCTCAATCATATTCTGAAAGAATATGAGTCGAGTTTCAGAAAGTTTTTATCTAGAAGTATTGGCATAAGTCATCTTGCTTCTATGATATATGGTGTTTCTGGAAACAAAAGGATTGGTGTTGGCTATGAGGGTGATACCCCACACAAATTTGAACCTGTAGATGATATGAAAATCACATACAAGCCATTGTATGATCAGTTCAAGTATGGCCACTCACATGATATTAGGCTCACTTCACATGCCAAAAGCTTTCATGCTACACACACTAAGAAGCATGTGACACAACCTAGAAAATATCATGCTGCCAAACCTAAAGAATATCATGCTGTTCCTCTTGTTGTTTATTATGCTAAACCCAAGTTCAATCAGAACTTGAGGAAAACTAACAAGAAATGACCCAAGAAGTTGTGGGTACCTAAGGAGAAGATAATTTTTGTTGCAGATATCCTTGGCAGCAAAGAAGACAAAGCACAAAATGTCATGGTACCTGGACTCTGGGTGCTCGCGACACATGACGGGAAGAAGGTCTATGTTCCAAGACCTGGTGCTTAAGTCTGGTGGAGAAGTCAAGTTTGGAGGAGATCAGAAGGGCAAGATAATTGGCTCTGGAACCATAAGTATTGGTAACTCTCCTTCCATAACTAATGTACTTCTTGTAGAAGGATTAGCGCATAACTTATTGTCCATAAGTCAATTAAGTGACAATGGTTATGACATAATCTTCAATCAAAAGTCTTGCAAGGCTGTAAGTTAGAAGGATGGCTCAATCCTATTTACAGGTAAGAGAAAGAACAACATTTATAAGATTGATCTTTCTGATCTTGAGAAGCAGAAGGTGACTGACCTTATGTCTGTTTCTGAAGAGCAATGGGTCTGGCACAGAAGATTAGGACATGCTAGTTTGAGAAAGATTTCTCAGATTAACAAACTAAATCTGGTCAGAGGACTCCCAAATCTGAAATACAAATCAGATGCTCTTTGTGAAGCATGTCAGAAGGGCAAGTTCTCCAAACCTGCATTCAAATCTAAGAATGTTGTCTCTTCCTCTAGGCCGTTGGAACTTCTGCACATTGATCTGTTTGGACCAGTCAAAACAGCACCTGTTAGAGGGAAGAAATATGGATTAGTCATCGTAGATGATTATAGCCGCTGGACATGGGTAAAGTTCTTAAAACACAAGGATGAGTCTCATTCAGTGTTCTTTGAATTCTGCACTCAGATTCAATCTGAGAAGGAGTGCAAAATCATAAAGGTCATAAGTGATCATGGTGGCGAATTTGAGAACAGATTCTTTGAGAAGTTCTTCAAAGAAAATGGTATTGCCCATGATTTCTCTTGCCCTAGAACTCCACAACAAAATGGAGTTGTAGAGCGAAAGAATAGGACTCTACAAGAAATGGCCAGAACCATGATCAATGAAACCAATATGGCTAAGCACTTCTGGGCAGAAGCAATAAATACTGCATGTTATATTCAGAATAGAATCTCTATAAGACCCATTCTAAATAAGACTCCTTATGAATTGTGGAAGAACAGAAAGCCCAATATTTCATATTTTCATCCTTTTGGATGTGTTTGTTTCATTCTGAATACTAAAGATCATCTTGGTAAGTTTGATTCTAAGGCCCAAAAATGTTTCCTTCTTGGATATTCTGAACGCTCTAAAGGCTACAGAGTATACAATACTAAAACATTGGTTGTAGAAGAATCAATCAATATCAGATTTGATGATAAGCTTGGTCTTGAAAAGCCAAAGCAGTTTGAGAATTTTGCAGATATAGATATTGATATATCAGAAGCTGAAGAACCAAGAAGCAAAGTTTCAGATGCTGAAAGTCTCAGAAGCAAAGGATCAGAAGATCAAGTTGCTGCATCTTTAGAGAATCTCAGAATTTCTGAAGAGCCAACAGTCAGAAGATCTTCTAGACTCACCTCAGCTCACTCAGAAGATGTGATTCTTGGAAAGAAAGATGATCCTATCAGAACAAGAGCATTCCTTAAGAACAATGCAGAATGTCAATTAGGTCTTGTTTCTTTGATCGAGCCAACTTCTGTTTATCAAGCTCTAGAAGATCCAAACTGGATAATTGCCATGCAAGAAGAACTAAATCAGTTTACAAGGAATGATGTATGGGATCTTGTTCCTAGACCAAAAGGATTCAACATCATTAGTACAAAGTGGGTTTTCAGAAACAAGCTAAGTGAGAAGGGAGAAGTGGTAAGAAACAAAGCCAGACTGGTGGCTCAGGGTTATAGTCAGCAATAAGGTATTGAATATACAGAAACCTTTGCACCAGTGGGCAGGTTAGAATCTATTCGCTTATTAATTTCTTTTGCCACTCAACATAACATCACTCTGTATCAGATGGATGTTAAGAGTGCCTTCTTAAATGGCTATATAGATGAGGAAGTCTATGTCCACCAACCTCCTGGTTTTGAAGACTCCAAGTCTCCAGAACATGTTTTCAAACTAAAGAAATCATTGTATGGGTTGAAGCAAGCTCTTAGATCTTGGTATGAAAGATTAAGTTCTTTCCTTCTGAACAATGGTTTCACTAGAGGACAAGTGGGTACGACTCTCTTCTGTAAAACATCTAAGAAGGACATTTTAATTTGTCAAATTTATGTTGATGATATTATTTTTGGAACATCTAATGCTACACTTGGGAAGGATTTTGCTAAGTCTATGCAGGCTGAATTTGAAATGAGTATGATGGGAGAACTCAAGTATTTTCTTGGGATTCAAATCAATCAAACTTCTGATGGAACATATGTTCATCAAACGAAGTATGTGAAAGAACTTCTGAAGAAGTTTAATCTTTCTGAAAGCAAAGAAGCCAAAACTCCTATGCATCCAACGTGTGTCCTAGGTAAGGATGAGGTAAGTAAGAAGGTAGATCAGAAGTTGTACAGAGGTATGATTGGATCTCTTCTATATTTAACTGCTTCTAGACCTGACATTTTATTCAATGTTTGTTTGTGCGCTAGATTCCAATCAGATCCTAGAGAATCTCACTTAACTGTTGTTAAGAGAATTCTGAGGTATCTGAAAGGTACTACTAATGTTGGTTTAGTCTACAGAAGATCTAAAGAATACAACTTAGTAGGATTTTGTGATGCTGACTATGCTGGAGACAGAATTGAAAGGAAGAGTACTTCTGGAAGTTGTCAATTTCTTGGAAGTCACCTAATCTCTTGGTACAGCAAGAAGCAAGCTACCATTGCCCTCTCAACAACAGAAGCAGAATATGTTGCTGCTGCTGGTTGTAGCACACAAATGCTCTGGATGAAGAGTCAGCTAGAAGATTATCAAATATATGAGAGTAACATTCCTATCTTCTATGATAATACTTCTGCCATATGTTTATCTAAGAATCCTATCTTGCATTCCAAAGCTAAACATAATGAGATTAAACATCATTTCATTAGGGACTATGTTCAGAAGGGTGTTCTTTCTTTAAACTTTGTGGACACAGACCATCAATGGGCTGATATCTTTACAAAACCCCTTGCTGAAGATAGGTTTAAGTTCATTCTGAAGAATATCAGTATGGATTTATGCCCAGAATGAGAAGATGAGAAGTTCTTACGTATGGTTAAGTTCTAAAATGTGTTAGGATTATGTTTCTATAAGAAGTTCTGATAGTGATCAATTAGAAGTTCTGATTCTGTTATTACTAACGTTTCATTATCTAAGTTGATTCAGAATCTCTTTTAAAGTAAAACAGCTGTCACCAGTTTTCCAGAAAATGAACACGTGTTCACTATTTTTGGACAAACATGCGTACAATTGAGGAGACGCCGCCCTAGGTAACTGTGAAAATCATGTCAATTTCTCACTTTATCTCTCCTAACGTCATATCTCATTAAATGCAAATTGATGTCATGTTTTTCTGTAATCATTTCGTTTAAAACATATTGCATTTTTTTTAATCCACCCTTTTATATACCCATCTTCACTTTCATTTCATCTTTTTACTCTCTCTCTCTCTCTCTCTCCATTCATTCCTCTCTTTTCCTTCTCATCCATTGCATAAACCCTAGTTTGTAACCGAATCCCAGTATATCTCCATGAATCCTTCTTCAAGTTCCTCAAGTCAAGAAGAAATGTCTTCTGCTCATCTTGTTTTTCGCAAGCATGGTTATGCTCCCTTGAAGACCTGTTCCATTCCTTCATCTGAAATGGAAGTTTTATGTGAATCTTCAGTAGATTTTGAAAATCTAAGATTACATGGTTTCAACACTGATGCTAAGACAATGGCACAAGGCTGGTCAAACTACCTTGATAGATTGGTTGGACCAATTTATCCTGCATTAGTGAAAGATTTCTGGGCCCATGCAACGGTTACCCCAACTGCAATCATCTCCTTCGTGTTAGGGCATGAAGTTGTGATAACTGAGAAGTTGATAAGGAAGCTGTACAACCTGGTTGATGAAGAAGGAAGCACAGGTCCTCTTCCTGGCAGAGTTTGTTGGTTCACAGTTGAGAGACAAATATCTAATGTTACTGGTATTTCATCTCATCAAACTGTTTTGTTGAAGCCGTTCTACCAAGTTTGGGCTGATATTATTCTAGGATCTCTCCATCATAGACGGAGATCGTTTTCCTCAACATACATTAGTCCGGATCAGAAATTTGCTCTTTTCTGCATTGGAAGAGGAATTGAAGTCAACATCTCCAATATTCTTTTTCAGAATTTGAACTTATATTGAAGAGTCAAGAGATGAAGAACGCAAGAAGTATCCTAACATCACTAGAAATGATGTTCCCTTCGCCAGAATGATCTCAGACATTCTGATAGAAAGTGACTTGCTGGATTCCCTGAGAACTATTGGAACGTCCAAGTTCTTTGGTGTCATTCAAGGGAATGTTATAAATGGTTTTGATCTACAAAGGTTGGAACTCATTGAGAAGGTAATTTCTGTTCCAGTAATATTTCCAGATATTCTGACCAGAAGGGTTCCGGTTGAAGGTTTCGCTTCCTTGTTTAAAGAAGAACTTAACAAGGCTGTTAAGCGGTATTTGGAAGCTTCTGTAAAAGCTCAATCTTCTGTTGATCCTGCTTGGATTCGAGGAAGAGTTCTTCCTTCTCTGGCTGAACTGCAGCAGAAGGAACAGAAGAAGAAAGAAGCAAGGCTGAAGAGAAAAGATTTAGAAGAAGAAGCTTAGCAAGCTAAGAAGCAGAAGATTACTTTTGATCCTGTCAAAGTAAACTCCAAGGAATATCAAGAGAAGCACATCAGGGATTCTTTCCGTGCTGAAAGAACTGGCAATTTCTCCAGGCAAGTATACTCACCTCCTTCTTCTAAACCTCAAAATCCCCTTATCATCCCAGAAGTTTTCCAACCATCTCCTTCTCCTGCTATTCTTAATCCACTACCCCTAAATGTCTGTCCCCCAACACCTTCTGATATTCCCTTTTTATCTACCCTCACCACAGCATCCCCATATTCTGATAATCCATCCTCATCAATCCTTCCCACCGATATCCCATCCTCATCAACCACAGAACCTACACCTTCTCTATCCCATCCCCTACCTTCTAGAGAATCCAACCCATACTTCCTTCTTTACCCTGACTACAGATTCACCTTCAACCCTCATGAACCTGAACCTCATATCAACCTTGAGCTGTTCAAACATGACTTTGTCTGTAGGCTGGATATCTTGCGAGATGCCTTCTTTAACGACCTTGTTGATGTTTATACTCGAAATCTTTGGAGAAGCTTTCAACAGGATTTTCAAGTTAAAGCCATGGAAGTCCAGAAAAGACTTGTGGCTGCTGCACCTGGTTCTGCTGGACTTTGTCTAGAAGTTGATGATGGTGTATACTATCATCCCATCAGAAACATGAGAGTTCTTGAGGAGAAGATGTATTTTGATGAATTGGACGGCAGCCCTTGCAGGGATATTGTGGTTTGGAGACCTAAGTATCCAGTTCTGACTGGAGACTTCAAGTGGTTGTTTGACTTTCTGAGAGAGAATCCTTCTGAGAAGTCCCCCAATATGGTCATTCCAGAAGTTGTTTACCCTCCAGAAGTTGAAGGTCCTACTGCTCCTAGGAATCTTGCTGCCATTCTTCAAGCCCTTGAGAATGGAGTTTCTGATCTTCCTGCTCCTGAGTATGAAGAAGATGCTTCTAGGGAAGAAGCTAATGCTGAGATTCATTCTGCTGGGAATATTCCTGTTGAGGAAAATCATGATGATGATCTCACCATGGATGCTGCTGTTAGAATGCTGTCCCTCTGAACAGAAGTTGTGAAGCTTCTTCTGGAGAACCCTCTCTTCTGGTGAAGACTTTAGAGGCTATTCAAAAGAATCAAGCTGAACTAGCTTCTCGCATGGACAAGCAAGAAGATACCAACAATGAGTTTCGCTCATTTATGGAGAAGCAAGCTGAGAGCAATGCTGGGATTCAAGACCTTCTGGCGAAGATAGTTTCCAAACTAGGCCAGTCGTAGTCCGTTGTGTCTTAGTTGTCTCTTTCTTTTTGCATCTGCTTTGTGCATTTATCTTCTCATCCCTTGTATCTTCTGATTATTTTCAATGAATGAAATCCTTTATCCTTCTCTCATATTGTTTGTTTTTTCATATGAATCTTTTGTGTTTTTTGATGTTATGACAAAAAAGGGGGAGAAAATGTGATAAATGATCTGATTTATATTATCTGTTGCTGGGAGTAAGTCTCCACATTTCTAACAGAATTTGCAAGTTCTATGTCTTTGAGTGTTTTGCAGGGTTGAAGACATTCTAAAAAAAGCTCAACATGAGAAGCAAGGACATGAGGAAAAGCAATTCTATATAGAAACAAGCTCATGAAAATTGAAGCAAGCTGAGTGCTGTGAAGCTTCAAGATCAGAAGCAAGAAGGAAGAATGTTCTGAAATTGAAGCAAGCTGAGTGCTGTGAAGCTTCAAGATCAGAAGAAAGAAGAATGTTCTGATATTCTCGTGGCAGAATATGCTCTAACACATGAAACATTCTTAACATGCTCTGATACATTCTTTTTATGCTCTGATACATACTATATGTTCTGACACATATCTTATGTTCTGATTCATTCATGCTTTGACTTTTGTCGTTTAGTTTGTTCTGCAACATTTCAGGATGTAGAGATGCTCTGATGATGCTCTGGTACATTCAACAATGTTCTGATACAATCTAGCATGCAATGATTCAAGAAGAAATTCAAAGCTCTGAAGCTGTCCTTTGGAAGCAAGAAGCAGAAGCTATGAATGTTCTGAAGATCTAAGCATATGTGATCGTCTCAACTGAAACGGAAAATACTCAGGGAAGTCCTTTATTTATAAATTTCTTCCAGTATTTATTTCAGGGGGAGATTATTTATCTCAGGGGGAGATTGTTAATCTCAGGGGGAGACATATTCACACTATGTTTATGTGCTTATGCTATAACTGTGTAATTGTCTTTAGCCATCTGATATTCTGATTGCAAATTCATATCATTTATATATGTTTTTGTCATCATCAAAAAGAGGGAGATTGTTAGAATAAGATTTGTTCTGATCAATATTCTTAGTTTTGATGTTAACAATGTATATGAATTTTGTATGAGATAATGTGGTACTCTAATCCTATGCAATTTCCATTTCAGGAATTACATAAAGAGTATGCACAAAATCAGCGCAAGAAGCACTGACTCAGAAGGTTCAGCATGCAACATCAGAACATGCTCTGGCAAGACATCAGAAGATGGTTAAGCAGAATCAGAACATGGTCTATGGAAGCATCAGAAGAACTTGAGATCAGAAGCAGAAGCACTGAAGTTCTCATGGTATCACGCTAAGAAACACTTCAAGGTCAGAAGACAAGAAGATGCTCTGCACCAAGCTGTTTGACTCTGATGATATTCAAATGTTGTTTACACAAACATCAGATCAGAAGCAAGTACAAGATGGCAGGCTACGCTGACTGACAAAAGGAACGTTAGAAGCTATTAAAGGCAACTTCAGTAGACACAGCGAAAGCAAGGCTCGAGGTAGTTGACAAAAGAGTGAAACATTAAATGCAATGCTGTACGGATCATGCAAAGCATTAAACGCTCCCAACGGTCATCTTCTCAAGTGCCTATATATAGAAGTTCTGAAGAGAAGCTGAATACAACACTTTTGCGCAAACTTACAGAAACGCTATCAAATTCAAAAGCTCTCAAACTTCATCTTCAACCTCACTACATTGCTGTTGTAATATCTTAGTGAGATTAAGCTTAAACTTAAGAGAAAAATCATAGTTGTGATAATAGCTTATTAAGAAGCATTGTAACTCTTATAAGAATTTGTTTACATTAAGTTGTAAGAACTAGGGAAGATCAAGTTGTGATCGGATTCTCTAGAAAGTCTTAGAGGGTATCTAAGCAGTGTGTTCCCAGAGTGATCAGGTTGTGATCAGAATACTCTAGAAGACTTAGAGGTTATCTAAGTGGAAAACCATTGTAATCTTGTGTGATTAGTGGATTAAATCCTCAGGTGAGGTAAATCACTCAAAGGGGGTGGACTGGAGTAGTTTAGTTAACAACGAACTAGGATAAAAATCATTGTGCAAATTATTTTTATCTTACAAGTTTTAAAGCTACACTTATTCAAACCCCCCTTTCTAAGTGTTTTTCTATCCTTCAGATACATCCATCATTCTTAAGAAAACCAGAACCCTAGTTTGAAACGCCTCGATTAGGAGGAGATATGCATAGCCAATCCTTGAGATGTCTTGAGCTTTTGGAAATCAGTTGAGCTTGAGCCTTGAAGTATGGAGGGAAAATTTTGGGGTATGACAACAACTGAATAAGTTGTTGTTGCAAGTATTATGATGCTAAGTTTCAAACTGTCATAATGGCTGTTGTCATTGCACTTGTTAGTCGTTGCTTGGCTTGATAGAAATTCATCCAACACAAATGGATATAGAAGAATCAATGTATACAGAAAAAAAAGAATATAAATTCAGAAGCCATTAATTAAGAAGTATCTATCAAAAGAGAAGCCGAAGCTCACGCCAATTAGAAATGCTACTGGGTTAATTAGTTGATGCTAATGCCTATGTTGATATGCAGAAGCTAATATGAACAAGAAGATGAAGAATGAAGATCCTACAAGATGCTAATCAATTCTTATCACGTACACCTTGATGGAAATCAAAAGAAGCAAGGAGTTGTTGCTCATAGATTTCTCAACAAAGAAGATGAAGAATGAAAAACACTACAAGATGTTATCCAACATATAATTATAAAAATCTCTGTAGAACAATATAATGAACACAAGTGTTGTTGCTCAGATTGTGTTTTAGTTCTAGGATTCTTAATGTAAATTGATTTAACATAAGAGTTGTTTCTCAGAATTATGTTAAGCAATATGTGCTTAAATTATTTGTGTAATATGCTTAATAGAAACAATTATGTAACACAAATCTTATCAACTGTATGTTGATGGTACCTTGAGAGATCAAGTGAAGATCAGAAGCTCAAGAAGATAATGGCAGTGAGTCATTGTGAAAATCCTCTTAGAAGACCAAGTGAAGGTTAGGACTCTAATGAGGTAAATGAACATTATATCTTTTGAGA
The DNA here is from genome assembly GCF_029867415.1 of Vicia villosa. Classification (NCBI taxonomy): domain Eukaryota; kingdom Viridiplantae; phylum Streptophyta; class Magnoliopsida; order Fabales; family Fabaceae; genus Vicia; species Vicia villosa. The sequence goes on along the minus strand of NC_081185.1, from coordinate 71,785,369 downwards.
TCACTGAACGATTTATTTTGTTGTAGTTAGTCACATGCGAGTAGCTTGTGCAGGGTAATTAACTTGCGTATAGCTTATGAATTGTATTGTGAGTCACCGGAGGTTGCCTGTGTGATGTTAGTCACTGGCGGTTGCCCGTGCAATTGTAATCAGTTTGGCTATAGTGGATTAAGACCTTAAATTCAAGGCGAAATCACCTCGGAAGGGTGGACTGGACTAGCTTGAGAATTTCTCAAGTGAACCAGGATATATTGTGTGTTGTTTGCTTCTGTTTATTTTACTTGGATCATCATTTAGTCAGAAGATAATATGACTCAAATTTTGAAGAAAGCTTAATGATTCTAAAAAACACTAAGCTTCTGATAAATCATATAGAAAAGCTTCTGATAAATATGAGCTTTCTAAGCTTCCGCATAAGTAATCAAATAAAGAGAAAATTATTGAAAACTCAATTCAAACCCCCATTTCTTTTGTTTTTCTCCACCTTCAGTTATGTTATAAGAATCCTCACAAGCAATGCAAGATTCCACTAAGGAATTGTAACACCCCGAATCTACCCCACAATTTATATAACAATCAGAGTAATTAAAGATACGAAAACATGCATATTCTGAGTGTCACATTTGATCAACATAAGTAAACACAACATAATGCATCAAAGCTCATATAATGGATACGTAACAATAGTCATGGGGGAATACAAAGTATCATCACAACAATGCAAAACATCGCATAATGTAGCAGCGGAACACATAAATCATAACATCTCAACATAATGAGGACTTGCCAACATGGCATCCATGAAATATCATGTAATCATACGAGTTAATATCAAAATCCAACAAATACAAGGTAACATAAAGCGACACAAACGGCGAAACCCCCTAGGTGCTACGTATCAGAGCATAAGACACACCGACGCGAATAATAAGCTAACGTCTACTCGTCATCAGTACCTGTAAGTTACCACCGAAGAGGTAACATACAAAAGAAGGGGTGAGATATCATTCACGATAAAGAAACGTATGATAATACTTATAGCGGAAAAATAAGAATCATACACATTCACTACTTCTCAACATATGCATTTTTGCAACAATCATATATATTATCAATTATCCAAGCCATATAGTATTCAAGCAACATAGCATTCAAACATCATTCACATCATATAACAAATGTAACATATTCATCATTACATAATACCAAAATATGACTCAATATGTAACTCGACATAATGCACATGCATGTGGTACCATTTGGAGTAAAAATCCAACTTCTCTTTTGCTATTAGGGCCACTTTGCATTTGCCATTTTCAGGCCATTGTCACATTTGCCATTAAGGCCACATCACATTTATGCAATGGATGAGACTCAATGATGCAACATCCATATTCACGTCATTCATCACATAACAACTAAACATCATCAGTTCAATGTCGCAATTTAACGACAACCACAATATCATTACTGTTCATAGCAATGAATCACTTCACAATCACGTCACTTGTCATATCAAAGCACAATAATATCACTTCACATCACATAAAGCCATCAAGGAAGAAATAAAATTTTTAAAATGTTGTCAAGGGCTATTCAATTATATATCATCATATAGGAATTAATTTCAGATTCACATAGGTTCAAACGGCATATAAAACGGATCTACGAATCAAAAGTTGCTGTTCGCGGGGCGAACCAAACAAAAATCAGAATTTCAGTTCAACTAACAGCTACGAGTTCCAATAAAAAAACACCCAAAATCTCATTCCAGACCAAATCCAGCACATATTAGTGATACCTAGCATGTAACTACTCATGGGCAATCATTATAACATCATTCAACACAATAAATAACAAAAACCCAATTTATTTCACTCAAAACCTAACATTTATCAAGAAAATGATTTAATACATATAACCCCTAAATCCCACCATAAACTATCATCATACATCCCTTTAGAATGAAAGAACCCCACCCTTACCTTGGTTGGATTGAAGGAACCTCTAAATCTTTAATGGGTTCTCCTAGTTTCTCCTTTTCCTCCTTTCTCTTCTCCCTTTCTCTTATTTCCCAAATAACCTCTATTTCTCATAAAACCCTATTTTTGTTAAACCCTTACTATTTTATTATTACTAATGGGCTCTAATTAACACCCCACTCTTACTAACACCAACTTAGGCCCAAATGCCAATTGTCTTACTAACTTAAGTTATTTACTAACAACATTAGCATAAAAAAAGTCAATTAATCATGTAATCACTTAATTCACATATAATCACACAAATAATACAAAAATTTACCAATCACATAATTAAATAAATAAAGCGATTAAAAACGGGGCGTTACAGGAACGAATTCTGTCAACAACCTCACACTCCAAACGATTTAATAATTCATCCACGGGTGTTGGGAAAACATCAGTTTGGTGGATAATAGGGTTATAGGGAGTGGAAAAAGGTTTGGATGGACTATCAGGAATGGCAATGATTTCATCTCTTGATTCAGAATCAGAGGTTAAGTCAATGGCTTCACAAATAAAAGGGATGTTTATGTCAAAGGTAGAGGTGTTGACAAGGTTTGGGGAAGAAGGGGTAGAAATATCAGAGAACTCTTCATCATCAGATGAGATATTATGAATTGCATCTGAAGAATCACTAAAGGTTCGGTTTATCAAGTTGTCTATTCTGTTGGACATTTGGTGAATTTTAACAAAAAGGGTGTCAGAGGTAGAAGATTGGGGAGGAACGGGTTCAGATGAAAAGTCTTGTGAATTGGGTTAAGAAAGGGTAAACGTCCAAAAGATGTAGCTGTTGGAATGGATGAATTATCAAATTCATGTTGATAAGAGGTGTTAGAGCAAGACAGACTTACAGAAGGAGGACCAGAATTCGTAGCACTAGGATCATCAGGAACCTCGATTTTCACAGCCTTTAGAGTCCTTGAATATATAGAAGATCCTACAAACTTTGCTGAGGGTCTAGACGAATTTGTAGCAAGACTCCTAAAGAAATTTCTCCTTTCTTTTTCACATGGTTCAAAGAGCTCATCCGGAAGATCATCCACAAAGCCTTAATAAACAACATTAGCCTAAACGTATCTAAGAACCAGTGGGGAGATAATGTCTTGAAAATTATAAATGAGATTAACAATATCTCTATATGATACACTAGGTTTTGATCTTTCTTTTATGCACATTTCAAGATAGGATAACAAGGTTTTTGGAGGATGAATAATTGTGAACAATTGATCATCTTCAGTTGTTCAAAAAATATGAAGGTTCAATAATAGAAGAAATTAAAGACATATTCTTTAAACTTCTCCAATCAAGAATCTTCCAGAGGATGTGATCAGATAAACATTAAGACTATGATCCAGATTCTGTTGCATAAGGCCTTCTACCAAATTTCTTTCAATTAGAAACTCTAAGATAAGACATCCTATAGGAATTCAAAACATGAAATTTGACTTGTCATGTCTGGAATCTTTAATTTTATCTCTTAAATACTTAAAAAGTATTGTAGAAAAGTTGATTTTAACATCAGAGGCAACGTAGAATGTTAGTACCATGGTTTTAGGATTGACAACAATTTTTCTAAAACATGGTTCATATCAAGATGTCATGAAAGTTGTTCTAACGTGCTGGTCAGGTTCATTAAGGACACATGTTAAAACATGTTGTACCAGAACATCAGTACAGATTGTTTAAATTCTTGACGGATTTGATTTTGTGAGATTCCTATCTCACTTATTTTCGCAGGTCAATAAGATTTAATTTGGAACAAGTGATTTGATCTTTAACTGTACATAAGTTTCTAAAATTGGATATTGAGACAATTTAGGAAACTTAATGTTTTGTTCCAAGATTTAAGGATATTTTTATGCATAATTGGTGCAAATCTCAGCTTGTGGATCAAGTAATATTTGGGTGAGATTTCGAAATCTATGGATTGCTGAGTAGTATTTAAAGAGGAACCTAAACCTAATGTAATTAAGTTTTACAAAATTGTAAAATTATGGGAAGTTTGAAGTCTTAGGTTTTGAGAGTCTCTTGTGTAACACCCCGTTTCCCCGACACGTAATTAAATAATTAAATTAGAGTAATTTATAATATAATGATCATTAACAAATGGGATGCTACATCATACGTCATAAAAATATTGCTCATTTTTTATTCAAGGATACGTAACACACATATTTCAGACGAACCAACATAACAATCATAAAGAAATCCAAATCCTTTTTATTAATGCAACATAAATAGTTCAATCATAATAAACCATCATTCATGCAATTTAAATTAGTATCTTCCCAATAAGACAAAAGAGTACTCAACAAAATGCAAAATCTTCAAAGTAAATAATGCATAAATTAAATAGACAAGTGTTCATCCCCGGCGTTTCGTATCAGAGCATGACCTGACTCTATCTACGTGATACTAGGCAACACTCTATACCTCAGCTACTCTAATCCTGGTCACCTGCACGTTACCCACGTAGAGGTAACATTCAAACAGAAGGGGTTAGATATCACAACAATCTAATAAGTTATATAATTGTAACTATGCAACATATATCTCATAAGTATAATTCAAGAATCATATGTCAACAAGTTATATCATACTCATTCATCTCCATACACAACACATACACAAGTATATTCAGTCATTGTGCAGCAACACCTTCGTGTTATGACACTGACTCGACTCCAATGCATGTGGTACCAATAAGGACATAAGCCCTCTCCAAAAATGCCAATTCTAGGCAATACAAGGCATAAGCCTTCAACAAACAGGGCATAAGCCCTCAACAAAGTGCCAATCAGGCCAACATAAGGCATAAGCCTTCATCGAATGAATGCATGTAACTCCAACAATGCAACAATAAAATATATTATTCTCAGAGCATAAGCTCTCTACAAAGTGCCAATTCGGCCAACAACACCAATCATTATGGATTACAAATCATATCATAATGCAACAAAAAAATCATTCATCGTTTACACACACACACACACCAATCAACAAAATCCACGCCAAACACTCATTTCAGCATTCTTAATTACTAGTCTATAACGAACATGGAACTATACATTTTTAGAATATTTCTCAAAAGTTTATTAACTCAATTCCATCAGTTAGGAAATAATTTTAGCTTCGCTACGGTCGAAACGACACCTAAATCGGGCTTACGGATCAAAAGTTATGAGTTTTACAAAATTAAGCTTTTCTGAAAATTGTCAGGTGTAACCGGTTACAGCTGGGTTGTTACCCGGTTACACATCACCATCATTGTATTCGCTATTTTCTACGTTCAACTGTAACCGGTTACAGCAGGGCTTCTACCCGGTTACAACATCCCAGAATGCCCAATTTGCCTATTTTACAACGCTGTAACCGGTTACAGCAGGGCTGCTACCCGGTTACAGCGTAACCAGAACCAAAAATCTCTGTTTTTGACACCATCTTTCCAACCCAATTCCCTCTAACTCTCAGCCACTCTACATAATTGATAAATCCTCATTTTTCAGTTAATTGCACATACACATCTACCAACACACAACAACATCATTACATCAATTTCAATCACAATTAACAAACTTCTAACAACAATTTCATCAAAACTTAACCTATGATAAATCCCTACATACCTACAATTATATCCCCCATTAAAAAGTCAGAACCCTACACTTACCTTAGGAATTTTAGCGGAGATTCTGTTTTCTTCGTGTTCTATTGACTATCTTCTTCCTCTCTGGGCCCTAGCCTCTTCTTCCTTTCTCTCCTCAATTTCACGTTCTGTTCAGAATTATGTTTCCCTCTTCCTTTTGTTTTCCCAAATATGGCCCTTATTACGAACTTCCTATTATGCCCTCACTTAACCACTTAGGATTATAATCTAACCCTCCTCATCTCTACACCACTCTCATGCTATTTAAATTATTATTACTATATAATAATAATAATAATTTTCTACCACTTAATTAATTATTCCCGTAATATATATATATATATATATATATATATATATATATATATATATATATATATATATATATATATATATATATATATATATATATATATATCACCGCTAAACTATATTCAACTAATTTAATTTAATTAAATAATGCTAATAAGACACATCAACGCACAAATAAATTACGAAAACAATTTAAATAAAATGGACGTTACATCTTGTATTTTTGTAAGTAACCCATGTATCTTTTGATACAGTGAGGTAGAGTAATTGTTACTTGATTGGTTTTCAAGTTATTGCTCTCACTCATGAGCTTTTAAGCAAAGAGTTGAGTATTGTTATTAGTTGAAGCTTTTAAGCAAGGCTAAGTATTTTGTATTGGAAGTGTAATCTTTTGGTTTTGCTATTTTAATACAGTCACAGGATTGGGACTATTTTATCACTGAGGTGATTGGTTGTAGGAAGTGAGAGGGGGATATTATATCTAGAGGGTTTTAGGTAGAAGTTGTACAAGGTAGGATTTAGGAGAGAAGTTGTAAATTAAGGTATAGGTGAAGATCCTTGATATAATTATAATTCTCCTTGGATTGAAAAATATTTGCAGAGATTTGGTTCATCCTTTTCTTACTACCACTTCCAAAAAGACTGAGACAACTTCTACCTTCTTCATCGAGATTGAACATATGGGTGATATGAATTTTAGTGATGCAGATTTCCATTCCTAGAACATTTATTGAAACATGTTTTACATTTGATTTAGCTAAAATCCAAAATTGCTTCACGAGGAAAGAAAGTTTCCCAGTTTTGAAAAATCACTTCCTTGATCAAATCAATTCCATTTGCCTTGATATTTTTTAAATCCACGTGAAGTTCACATAAAAATTCCAACTGAGAGGCATGAGTAGATAAATAAGTCTCAGGAATTCCTTCTTTCACTTGTTACTGAGTTTGCCATTGTTGTTGTTGTTGCTTGATGGGATGAAGCAAGTTGGTTTGAAGTTTCAGTACCCATGGTTTGTTGTTGAGAAGATGAAGATTGTTGAGCATCCATGTTAAAAATGGTGAAGAAAATAGGATTTAGGTTTACAGAGAGCACAAATGGGGTTTCTTAGAGAGAAAATGTGGGTTGGAGACAAAAGTGTGAAATTTGAGTGAATTGATTTAAAATGAATTTTTTTTAATGTAATGATGATAAAAACTTGAATAGTGCAAAGATTTAGGACAAGGAGGTGTGAAATGAAGTTTAACCTAATCCCAATAAAAATCACTGTACCCAAGACGTCACTAAAGCGTTTTAGTGTGTTTCAATAAAAGACAGTTGTCTTAATTTGAACCACATACCTTTTCTCTTGCTTGACAACAATTAATGTACCGTACATTATGACACATGAGCACTCCACACTTTAGAAGTCTCTTTGTTTAGAAGCATGCAAACTCTCAGAGTCTCATATATCATTCTCAGACATAATCATTCTATAAGTACTTCTGAATGAGAACAAATCTATCTTTAGCAAGAGGTTTTGTAAATATATCAGCCCATTGATGGTTTGTATCAATGGATTTTAAGTTTGAAATTCCCTTATGAATATAGTATCGTATGAAGTGACGTTTAATCTCAATATGTTTAGCTCTTGAATTTAGAATGGGATTCTTAGGGAGATAAATAGCAGAAGTATTATAACTGAAGATAGGAATGCTACTCTAAAATATATGAAAATTTTCTAGCTTACCCTTTATCTAGAGGATATGAGTGCTACATCCAGAAGCAGATATGCATTCAGAGTTTATTATGGAAAGCACTATTGTTGGATGTCTTTTGCTGGACCATGAGATAAGATTGTCTCCCAGAAACTAGCAGCTCCCAAAAGTATCTTTCCTTTCAAGTTTATCTCCAGCATAATCGGCGTCAAAATAACCTACTAATTTGTTTTCATTGGATTTTCTATAACACAAACCAAGGTTAGTAGTACCTTTCAGATACCTAAAAATCCTCTTAACAAATGTTAAATGTGATTCTCTAGTATCTGATTGGAAGCGAGCACATAAGCAAACACTGAACAAGATATCAGGCCTATTAGCAGTCAGGTATAAGAGAGAACCTATCATACCTCTGCATACCTTCTAATCTACTTTGCCACTTACCTCACCCTTCTCCAGAATTCATGTAGGATGCATATGAGTCTTTGATTCCTTGCACTCCAACATATCAAATTTCTTTAGAAGTTCTCTGGCGTACTTGCTATGATGGATAAATGTCCTTTTTGGACATTAATTTATTTGGATTCCCATAAATAACTTGAGTTCTCCCATCAGACTTATCTTGAATTCTTCTTGTATAGACTTAGAAAATTCCTTGCACAAATTAGCATTAGAAGAACCAAACATAATACCATCAACAATAAATCTATACTATAAGAATATCATTTTTGAATGTCTTACAAAACAAAGTTGATCAACCTTTCCTCTAGTGAAATCATTTTCTAAGAAAAAAATTGATTAGTCTTTCATACCATGTTATGGGAGCTTGTTTCAGACCGTACAATGATTTCTTAAGTTTGAAAATATTTTCTGGAAACTTATAATTTTCAAAACCAGGAGATTGATGTACATACATTTCTTCAGTTTTGTAACCATTCATAAATACACTTTTAACATCCATCTGATACAAGATGATGTTATGATTAACTGAAATAAAATTAGGAGACAAATATATTCTACCCTGGCAATTGGTGCAAATGTTTCTGTATAGTCAATCCCCTCTTGATGACTATAACCTTTTACTACAAGAAGAGCCTTGTTCCTTGCAACTTCTCATTTTTCATTGAGCTTGTCACTGAAGACCCATTTGGTTCCTATGACATGAATTCCTTTGGGTATAGGCACAAGATCCCAAATATTGTTTATGGAGAATTGATTAAGTTCGTCTTGCATAGCCAAAATCCACTCATTGTCCAAAAGTGCTTTATCAATAGATGCAGGCTCTATCAAGGACACCAAACCCAGAAGCGTCTATTCAGAAGGTTTGAATTAGTATTGTCTCCCAGAATCAATTCTTCATAATAAAAGGATCTTCGTCTTTGTCTTCTCATAGGAGTTTGAGCTTCAACAACTTCAATTTGAATAACTGCAGAGTCGTTGGTCTTAGAATCTTTTGCAGCATCTTCCCTCTCTTCAGAACTGAGTAAGTAATCTTCAGATCTGCAAATTTCTCAACTAGCTTTTAATTTTCAGAGTCAAGCTTATCATCAAATTTGTCATGAATTAATTCTTCAACAATTTGTGTTTCAGTGTTATATACTATGTAGCCTTTTGAGCATTCAGAATATCCATAATCAAACACTTTTGTGCTTTAGAATCAAACTTGTTTAGATTGTCCTTAGTGTTCAGAATAAAACAATCACATCCAAAAGGATGAAAATATGAAATGTTGAATTTTCTATTCTTCCACAATTCATAAAGAGTCTTACCTAGAATAGGTCTTATAGAGATCATGTTCTGAATATAACATGTTGTGTTTACTGCCTCAACCTAGGAGTGCTTTGCCATGTTAGTCTCATTGATCATGGTTCTGGCCATCTCCCGTAGAGTTCTATTCTTCCTCTCTACAAATCCATTTTATTGTAGAGCTCTAGGGCAAGAGATATCATGGAAAATGTCATTTTCATCAAAGAGTTTTTCAAAATACTTATTTTCAAACTCCCCATCATGATCACTTCTGACTTTTACAATCTTAGCATTTATCTCGTTTTGCATATCTGACTTCTAACTCCATTTTGTTGTGGTGTCCGTGACAAATTTTACATACATATATGATATCCACAAATAATTTTTTTTTATTACCCCTAAATAAAAGTTCTTTCTACTTATGTATAGTAATAAAATATTTCTTTTTAACTAATGGTAATATTATTTTACTACTATCTCAAAAAATTTATGAAAATATCCATCTATAAAATATTTACTACAATAGCAATAATACTATAACAAACAATAATAAATTATTATATTTTGTAATTTTATTGTGGATTGAATAAAGGATAATATTCTACAATTATATTATTCATTATATTATTTATGCGTGGCATAAATTTCTAAATAAAGTGTATATAAATTTTCACTATATATCCAGCAATTTTCTTGAATTTTGAATTTTAATTATTTCTTTTTTTTTCAAATAAATTATTTGTTTTCCAAAGTATTTTTTATTTAAATTTTTAAACTAACAAATTTTTAATTAAAAACTACTTTCCACCATATTAGTTTTTTTCTACTAAAAATAGTATATACTATTTTGTCTTTCTTCCATACATATTTTGTTTAATTTTGAGTTAATTTTAAATTCTTTCTATATTAAAAACATATTTTACTATAGTCAATCGTTCTATAAACATTGTTTTCTAAGAATTTTTGAAAATTAATGATAAAATGTTATCTTTCATAAAAATATAAAATTTGAATATATATATATATATATATATATATATATATATATATATATATATATATATATATATATATATATATATATATATATATATATATATATATATAACCTCCAAATCAATTGGAGTTAGTAATTTCCCCACAAAAAGACCACCTCCAAATCAATATATATATATATATATATATATATATATATATATATATATATATATATATATATATATATATATATATATATATATATATATATATATATATATATATATATATATATATATAGAATATTTTCAAGAAAAATATATTAGAATAGTATTAAAAATAATATATTTATAACTTTCAAATTAGTAAAATTGTGATTTAATTTGAATCTCTAAGTATCGAGATTAAAAAATATCTTATTAAAAGATAAATTTGATCTAATATTAATAAAAAAAATATATTGATATTTATTATAATTTGATCTAATATTATAATATATTTATTATAGTTAAATGAATAAATATAGTCATTTGGATTTGGATTAAAATAAAGAGACAATATTATATATTAAAATAAACTTAAATTTTGTAAACATTTCATACAATTTAAGTAGAACGATTTTTAAAATAAGAAATAAGAGAAATAAACTCTAACCATTAAATTACATAAATGATCATAATGAACATTTGTCTAACACCTGAATTATTTGTATCTAGTAGAATTCGGACTTGAGAGCTTGAGAGGAAAGAGAAAAAACGTATGACATATAATCTCAATCTTTTATTTTAAAATTTAATGGTTCAGATTTATTCTCACGTTCTCACATTAAAAATGTCATTCTCATGCGATACCTGTCACACACACACACACACATATATATATATATATATATATATATATATATATATATATATATATATATATATATATATATATATATATATATATATATATATATAAAATTTAATAACAAAAAATAAAATAAAAATTTTAAACTATGAAAAAAAGATATGCACTGATATTTTACACTATCAATCAATTATCCCATGTATTCTGCCAAGTCAACATGTTATTTTTAAGTTAGTTGTGTAGCATGATTGATGTATGGATTCTCATTGGATGACAGTGTTACGGGGACTTGAAGTACTAATATTTAAAAAAAACTATTTATATTAATTTATTATTTAAAGTTTTTTCTAAAAAAACTATAAATTTTTTTAAACAAAATTATCTAATAGTATAAAAATTATTTTAAAAAAAACAAAACAAAAAACTCTAATGCTTTGAATATGCAAACTATTTGCAAGATTGAAATTTACCAAATATTCAAAGATTCATTTTAAATTTTAATAAATATATCAAGATCAAACAAAGTAAAAAACAATATCCAATTTAAGTGATTATAAATATGGGAGTAAAAATGCATAACAATATATATGGAAATCATCATTTCTTACCTAAAATTATTTATCACTTTTTAAAAACAAAATTAAATTATATTGTGGGCTGGGCATGACCTTACTTAATTTTGTTATTTTCATTGGATGAAATCTATATAAAGCCTCAAGAGTAAAAAAAAACCATCAAACCAAAAAATAATACAAATAATACAATATGTGTTGTACATCAATATTAGCTATTGTCTTAGTCATCTGCATTGCATCCTCCAATGCAGCTGTTGATATTCAAGCCATTTGCCAGAAAGCCAAAAACCCTTCATTTTGTATAAATCTCCTCACCCCGAAAGCCGGCGGAGACCTCAAAAGTCTAGCAAAATACACCCTCGACGTAGTTCGTACTGATACATCAAATACTGTTAGCCTACTTAAAACCCTAATAAGAAAAAGTGGCGTTGATCTTTTGGTGAAAACAGTTTGTACCATTGTTGCATCATGCAGCAACTTTGAAGCTTCATATCTCTTCAATGGTTGATCTTTTGCAAAATAATTATATGTGACAAAGTTATTCATTGAACCAAAATCTACAACTTTGATGTTGGAAGTTTTTTTCCAGTTTGTACTTGAAATTTTGAGATATTCCCTTCCAAAGTTTGAAAAAAAACCTTAAAACACTTGGAAAAAATTTCTAAGTATGAAAAGTTAAACTTTGACTTTTTGATCCTTGATTGATTTTCTTGATTTTTCTTGGTCAAATGACTTCAATAATCATATATTGATGATTCTAATCTTCAAAAGCCCATGGTTGACCAAAAATTCAAAAATTCAAAGGTGATGTTGTACATTTGACTTTTTCAGATGAATTGTGATTCTGAAGATTTCAAGTGAATCAAACTATCCTCGTTAAGTGGATGATACGAGTGGATCATATTGAGGTCTTAGAGGATCTTGAGTCATGGTTTGAGTTATGGAACCATGTCCTGATTGAAAGTCAACTGTCCAGGTGAATTAGGTCAAAAGTCCTAATTGTGGGCCAGATGAAATTGAAGATTGGGGCCTCTGAGTTGGAGTACAATTTCCATTGGATATTGACATAGGGATCATTTGAAGATGATTAGGCCCTTTGAGTGATGTCATGAATCTCTTTAGGTTTCCCCAGATGTGGGCCTTGATTTTTAGTCCTTGATAGGCCTTCAAATCCTAGTTTGAGTTTTTGGTGAACAAGTGATTGCTCTGGGTACTTGTCTTGAGTTGATAAAATATCTGGAGATGTGACATCTCAGGAGGGTCAAAATTAGGGTATGACATTTTGAAAGAAACTTGATCATATAGTTCCTATCTACAAGGATTTCTTGACCTAGGGTTTGTTTCCCTAGGCATAAGGTGTTCAAATGGCATCAAAGGCATCTAGTTCACATTCGTAAAAAATTCAAGGTTCAACATGTCTTGCAAATACCTTCAAATACCGTCATCATTATAAGTTCATCTTGAAGTCAAGGTTATTTGCAAAAGTGGTTTGAATCATGTTTATCATTCAACCACAAATTTCAAGTACAAAGAGCCAAATATTCGAAAGTCCACATAAATCTGAAAAGTCAAACTATTCAAATTCCATCATTATGTATCCATTACATTTCAAGTTACATCACAAACTAAGAGTTCCAACATTCATTACAATGGTCAAGCTACACTACGAGATACCCAAGAATACAATACAACACAAGGGCATTGAAAACTATACATTGGTCCTAAAGTCTGACTTTGACTCAATCTTATCCTGGACCTGTCTGGCTCTAATCTTCAAGATTCTTCATCATGGATATTCATCTTCACTTCTTCTCATTGCTTTAAACCATACTTGAGACCTACATGTTCATTGAACCCACCTGCATAATAATGCACCAGCACCAGTCAAATGGAAAAATTCTAATCTTCACGTTGACTCCATCACAAATCCAAACATCTACAAACCATGTCAAAAAAACATATGGTACCTACATCAATATTGTAGCAGAACTCAGACTCCATTCGTAAAAATATAGCAACACATGGACAAATATAAATTCAGGCCAACAAACCGGCTCGAAAGAAATTCAAAAATACAATTCGCAAGGGAATACCAAACAGGATCCAAGCTCAAGCCAAGTTCCAATTGCCTCTGGACCTGAGTTCAAAATTTTGTCTGGAATCTTCTTCACGCTTCGTGAATCCTCAAGGTTCGTCATTCTCATTCAACTAGCTTGTAAAACGATATCGTTTATTCCGTTACAGTTGTGATGTTTGTGTGTTTTGTTTGTAGGAGTGTAGCTATCGTATGACACTGCTGGATTTAGGGAAGATGTGTTGATTTTGTCAACGATGGTTGTGATTTTTTTTTGCCAAATTAACCTCTGTATGATGTTCTGAAATCGGATTAGTCGGTCGGATGTATGGCTGTATTGATTTGCTGCTAGGGGATTGATTTATGGTTTTTATGCACAGGTTGGTTTAAATGCATAATGTTAACTGGCTTTGGACAATTATGGGTTCCATTTGTTAAATGCTGCAAGCTTCAATATTTTTAGCAACGTGAAGTGGAATGTATGGAGGGTTAATTGTGTATTTGTATGGATCTGAATTTGTAGAACTGATATATAATGAACATGATTTTGCAGGTTGTTATATGTACAACAGGCTGTTTTGGTGGATCTGGTTTGATGGCCTCGGACATTTGAAGATGAACGTTTGGTACGGAGCTGGCGCAAGCAGATTGTGCTATTCTGAACTGCATGACCCGAATGTAGGTTCTGAAGTGATTTCCTCTCGGATTGAACATGATGTATAGGTATAACTATGTATTTCATTTGGCTTTGAGGTACGGATCTTCCTTAGTGTGTGAAACTGTTTTTCTATTACCTTGCTGCTTAGACTGATACGTGTTTACTCGGTGCAGGTCAGAAATATGTTTAATCTACTCACACATTATTTATTATATTTCAGTAAGAACTCCTTCAAAATAGGTTCTAATGGAGGAGAGATAGGGAAATCGGTTCCTTATTCGTCTGCAAGGATGCCCTATACTTTTCCTTCAAAGTACAAGATAAGAAGGGTAGAATGCATATATTTACATGTGGTATGCAAACTATCACATGTTATCTGTTAAATCATTTTCCGTTTTTCATCAATATGTTTGTATTGCAACATGATATAAATAATGTTATTTGTAAAAACAAAAGCACATGAGTAAGGGTTTTTGTATATGGTTTTTGAAGGGTCTCGGGTCTAACCGCAATGTCATATGCGAATCCTATTCACATGAAACCGATACATAGACTCCAATAAGTAATGGACTGGTCAACAGATGGCGTAATCTGAGTATCTCACTGATTGTACAACTCTATGCAGTTGATTGCCAGGACGGCTGCAAGCTCTGAGTGTCTGATGTCTGTCATGTTAATGTTGTACATGTTTTTCACATTTCAGTCGAGTTAAACGAGATATGTTTGATTCGTGTCATGCAACTGACAAGTTAGAGAACAACAAAATAAGATGGAGAGGGAATTTGACTCTCAAGGATGGAAATCAAGTAAAAATAGATCTTTCCAAATGAATGTTTGATGCCGGAGATGATATGAAGTTTGGTTTTCCAATGGCTTTTACTGCATCTGTACTTTCATGGGAGATTCTGAAATATGGAGATCAAATAGATGTTGTTGGACAGTTGGAACCAGTTCAAGGTTCACTTAAATGGATAACTGATTATCCTATCGCGTAAATGTATGTTGTTTGTTCTTATGAAATATTTCTATAACCAAATTGTAGTTTATTCTATTTGGAAATTTCCTTTTATATCTCATGTTTTGTTGTTGGATTTGTGCAGGTGTGGGATGATTATCAAGGTAAAACTCATTGAGCTGGACGTGCCTCTGATATCTATATCTCTTCATTTGTGTCTATTATTCTTCCCATCCTTACATTCTCCATGATTTTTAGTTTAATTTATTCTTTGATTTGAAGGCTAATTTGAATAACCTTTAATTGTGAATTTACTCTTTGATTTAAATGCTAATTTGATTAATCTTTCATTGTGAATCCACTCTTTGATTTGAAGGCTAATTGATTAAAGGAAAGATGTTGCTTCTGCACCCACTGCTACAACATTAGAGGAGGCCAATGCTACTGGATGCATAATAAAGAATTTAAGGTAATGATTGCCCTTTGATCACTTTTTTATAGTAGTCCATTTTGTGTTCTAGTTTTCAATAATCATAGTACATTGTTTATTTAGTCCATCTAATGATTATTCTGCATTGATGTTTAGGATCTATTTACAATTGGATTTGGCTGGATAATTTTTGTCGGGATACGATATGATTGTTTCTGTATTTAGGGGTAAAAGATAATGAGAGTTATTAATGTTGTTTAATTTAAGGGAAAAAAAGATGGATAGAGAAAATTGATTTCTAGAAGCTAGAAATTGTAGCTTCATAAAATGGTTATTTAAGAATACTAAACATGTTGGAATCGGTTTTGAAGCTACTGATCGTCTGATAGTATCACTGCTTACTGAAGCAGGCACAGGTACTCCATCATTGTAACACCCGTATAATTTTAATATTAATTTAATTGGATTATTGAATTAATAATTAGAATTATTGGGGATTTTGTGAAAATAATGGTTTATGGCATTTGGGCCATATGAGTAATTAGTAAAAGAGGGAGGGTAATTTTATAATCCTTTTTACTAAATTATTATATTATTTTCATAAACATTTGGAACCGGGAAGGAAGAAAGAACGTGAAAGAACGAAGGCTGAGAACACGAGGAACTGAAGGAGATCTGTAGAGGGAGAGACCAAAGATCAAGAATTCTTATCTGAGGTAAGGGGGGACTCTCCGTTTAATCTCTATTATCGTGTTATGAGTAGTAATGTGGATTAGGAATATTATTTGGTTGATTGATTCCAAATTCTGAGACATTTATCTGTGTTCATCATTTGGGGTTGAACTGTAATCCCTAATAACTGATAGATTAGGATATGATGAATAGAATTGGTTAGAGAATCATATGCTATTGTTTGTAGATGTATTCGTACACTGTTAGATGCATTTTTCTGGTTTTTGGACTCGAATTCGTGGACTGGTATGAGTAGAAACGAATGGGTTTTGGTCTGATACGAATTCTGCAGGTTCTGGGCATTTTCTGGTTTTTCGCGTATGAAACAGTGCCATACGCGTATGGAATGAGGTCATACGCGTATGGGGGACACTCCCAAGGGGCTATACGCGTATGATACGCAGTTGCCCTGTCCCAAGAACCACGTGCTGGTGTTTTGCGTATGAGGGCGTATGGGGATGCTCATACGCGTATGGAATTTTGGAAAGAGGAAAATTATTCTGGTGATACGCGTATGGCGAGGCTGATACGCGTATGGGTTGGTTTCTAGGCCATTTTGAGTTCTGGTGAATTGCGTATGATACGCGTATGAGGCAAGGTGATACGCGTATGGACGCGTATGGGTCATATGATACGCGTATGACGTTCTGTGTGTGAAATTTCTGTTTTGGTGATTTTCTGGAAAGCCCGATGATGTGTAATTTTCGATTGGTATGTTGTTTGTGTACTGTTTGGTACTGTGTAAACCTTGTGATGTGATTCTGTGGTTTACTGATGATTGATGATATTGAATGATGTGATGTATATATGAACATGCTTATTATTGATGATGATGATGATGAAATGAGTATAGATGATGCTACTCATAGAATGGTAATGATGAAAGTATGTTATATATATGTTGCATGCATTCATAAACATGAGCTGAATCCTATATGATGAGAGGATTCAGCGAGGGGCAGGATTCCCATTGTGTGGAATTCGTGCTGGCAGGGCCGTATCTGAATTGATGATAGATCGGTCGGTGGATGATTCCACTGGTGATGATTGGTACCACATGCATAGTGTCAGTTTCATACATGTGCATGATTTGTTATAGCATGATTATATATGTTGTGTGTTGATTACCTGTTTATCTGTGGATATATGAATGGTGATTGTCTGAATATGAAACGATTGGGTGAATGATATAACTATGATATGTTATTATTTATGATGTGATAACATTGGTTAACTGTGATGAGACTCGCCCTTACTTGTTGTCATTTTCAGATTGAGGATAGCGGCGCGACTTGGTGAGGATTAGCTCATAAGTCGGTTTTTTTTGTTATAGTGTCGGTGTCATGCTCTGGTAGATGTAACACTGGGAACACGTTTGTCTTGGAGTTGGTTATAACTCTATTTGGTTGTTGATTGAGTCAGATACATTATGATGAATGTTGACTCTGTGTGTTTCAATTCCGCTGTGTAAAACATGATTTATTTAATGAGTTATAAATTCAGTTGTTTTCAGTGGATGCATGACTATACTGACGTGGTGTTTTTATTATTTTACGAATTGTGATACCCCTTGCATGCCTACTCTGATTTATTAATTGTTTAATTGCCGCGGGTTATTAGAGGGGTGTTACAATAGTGGTATCAGAGCATAGTCGGTCGTTGTGACCAGAGTCTTAGTGTCAGTCTTCTATGTATGCGACTAATACGAGCTATTTGTCGATACTTTTGTTCTGATTAGGTTGTTTGTGTTAAGCAGAACAATGGCTGGAAGAGGAGGAAGAAACGACGATGCTATTGCTGAGGCTCTGGGCATGATTGCTGGTGTGCTAGGAGGGAATGCCAATGGAGCTGCGATTGGTGCTGATAGACAACTGAACAGTTTCCAGAGGAACAATCCTCCATTGTTCAAGGGCACGCATAATCCTGAGGGTGCTCAGAAATGGCTTAAGTAGATCGAGAGGATTTTCAGAGTCATTGACTGTGCTGAGGATCTCAAGGTGAGATATGGCACTCACATGTTATCAGAGGAAGCTGATGATTGGTGGATGTCAACTAGAACTGAGCTGGATGCTGGTGGTACAGCAATTACCTGGACTGTATTCAGGAGGGAGTTTCTGAGGAGGTATTTTCCTGAAGATGTCAGGGGAAGAAAGGAAGTTGAATTCCTGGCGCTGGTTCAAGGCAATATGTCAGTACCGGAGTATGCTGCCAAGTTTGTGGAACTGGCAAGGTACTATGTGCACTACAATGATGACGAAGCCAGTGAGTTCTCGAAATGTGTCAAATTTGAGAATGGTCTTCGTGATGAGATCAAGCAGGGTATCAGGTACCAGAGAATCCGAAGGTTTGTTGACCTAGTAGATTGTAGTAGGATTTTTGAAGAAGATAACATCAAGCTGAGGTCATCTCACTCTCGTGAATTGGTTGATAGAAAGGGTAAGAAGCCTATGGATAGAGGTAAGCCATATGGTAGAGGTAAACCTGTTGATTGGAAGAAACCCAGTGGGGGAGATTCCAGTGCTCGTATCAGGTGTTACAATTGTGGTGAGATGGGACATCGAAGGAACGAATGCAAGGTTGATCAGAGGAAGTGTTACAAGTGTGACCAAGTGGGTCACATTGCTGCTGACTGCAAGAAAAGGATTGTGACTTGTTTCAACTGTGGAGAAGAAGGTCACATCAGTCCTAATTGTCCTAAACCAAAGAAGGATCAGTCAGGAGGAAAGGTTTTTGCTTTGACAGGGTCAGAGACTACTCCAGAGGACAGGTTGATTAAAGGTACGTGTTTCATTCATGGCACACCTTTAGTTGCAATTATTGATACTGGGGCAACTCATTCTTTTATTTCTTTGGATTGTGCTATGAGGTTGAATCTAGAGATATCTGATATAAATGGAAGTATGGTTATTGACACTCCTGCGTCGGGTTCAGTAACTACTTCGTCTGCATGCTTGAATTGTCCGATTGACATTTTTGGTAGAGAATTTGGGATGGACTTAGTGTGCCTTCCGTTGAAAGAACTTGATGTAATCCTGGGGATGAACTGGTTGGAATTCAACCATGTTCATATCAATTGTTTTACAAAGACGATAATCTTTCCTGAAGAGGTTAGTAATGATAATCTGGAGATGACAGCTAGACAAGTGAATGAGGCTATCTGCGATGGTGCAACTGTGTTTATGTTGTTTGCATTGATGAATGTGAAAGAGAAAGTGGCGAGAGGCGAATTACCTGTGGTGTGTGAGTTTCCAGAAGTCTTCCCAGAAGATGTGAATGAATTACCACCGGAAAGAGAAGTGGAGTTTTCTATTGAATTGGTTCCGGGAACTAGTCCAGTGTCGATGGCACCGTACCGTATGTCGCCGTCTGAATTGGCTGAACTAAAGAAGCAGTTAGAGGAATTGCTTGAGAAGAAATTTATTCGTCCTAGTGTTTCGCCGTGGGGTGCGCCTGTGTTACTGGTGAAGAAGAAAGAGGGTTCAATGAGGTTGTGTGTAGATTATAGACAATTGAACAAGGTTACTATCAAGAATCGGTATCCATTACCGAGGATTGATGATTTGATGGATCAGTTGGTTGGAGCACGTGTATTTAGTAAGATTGATCTGAGGTCTGGGTATCATCAGATACGTGTGAAAGATGACGATATTCAGAAGACTGCTTTTAGAACGAGGTATGGACATTATGAGTATTCTGTAATGCCGTTTGGGGTTACTAATGCACCTGGTGTTTTTATGGAATATATGAACAGGATTTTTCATCCGTATCTCGATAAGTTCGTGGTGGTGTTTATAGATGACATTCTGATATATTCTAAGAATGAGGAAGAACACGCAGAGCATCTCAGAACTGTGCTAGAATTGTTGAAAGAGAAGCGACTTTTTGCCAAACTGTCGAAGTGTGAATTTTGGTTAGAGAAAGTTAGTTTTCTTGGACATGTGATTTCTAAGCATGGTATTGCTGTGGATCCTACAAAGATAGAAGCTGTATCTCAGTGGGAAGCTCCGAAGTCAGTATCAGAGATTCGTAGTTTTCTTGGTCTTGCAGGTTATTACAGAAAGTTCATTGAGGGATTTTCAAAGTTAGCATTGCCGTTAACTAAACTGACCAGGAAGGGACAAGTCTTTATTTGGGATGCAAAGTGTGAAGAAGGATTCCAAGAACTTAAGAGGAGATTGACTAGTGCTCCTATTTTGATTTTGCCAAATCCGACAGAATCATTTGTTGTTTATTGTGACGCATCACTGATGGGTCTAGGTGGTGTATTGATGCAGAATCAACAAGTGGTCGCTTACGCGTCGAGGCAACTCAAAGTACATGAAAGGAATTATCCGACTCATGATTTGGAGTTGGCAGCTGTGGTGTTTGTTTTGAAGTTGTGGCGACACTATTTGTATGGTTCGAGATTTGAGGTGTTCAGTGATCATAAGAGCTTGAAGTATCTCTTTGATCAGAAAGAGCTGAATATGAGGCAGAGAAGGTGGTTAGAATTTCTGAAGGATTATGATTTTGGTTTGAATTACCATCCGGGTAAGGCAAACGTCGTAGCTGATGCATTGAGTAGGAAGACTTTGCATATGTCTATGTTAATGGTGAAGGAATTGGATTTGATTGAACAATTCAGAGACTTGAGTTTAGTGTGTGAAGGTACTCCTACTAGTGTTAAATTGGGTATGCTGAAGCTGACTAGTGGTATTCTTGAAGAAATCAGAGAAGGTCAGAAAGCTGATGTTGGATTGATTGATAAGTTGACTTTGGTTAACCAAGGCAAGAGTGGTGAATTCAGGGTGGATGAGAATGGCATACTAAGGTTTGGTGACAGAGTTTGTGTTCCTGATGTTGATGAACTCCGAAGGCGTATTTTGGAAGGAGGACACCGTAGTGGGTTGAGTATTCATCCTGGTGCTACTAAGATGTATCATGATTTGAAAAAGTTGTTTTGGTGGCCTGGAATGAAGAAGGAGATTGCTGAATTTGTGTATTCTTGTTTGACTTGCCAGAAGTCAAAGATTGAGCATCAGAAACCATCTGGGTTTATGCAACCGATGTTTATTCCGGAGTGGAAATGGGATAGCATATCAATGGATTTTGTTTCGGGTTTGCCGAGAACTATCAGAAATTGTGAAGCTATCTGGGTTGTGGTAGACAGGTTGACGAAGTCTGCACATTTTATACCGGTGAGAATGGATTACCCGATGGAGAAGCTAGCTCAGTTGTATATTGAGAAGATAGTTAGTCTTCATGGTATTCCTTCGAGTATTGTGTCGGACAGAGATCCGAGGTTTACATCTAAATTCTGGGAAGGTTTGCAGAAAGCTTTGGGTACTAAGCTGAGATTGAGTTCTGCTTATCATCCGCAGACTGATGGACAGACTGAGAGGACGATTCAGTCGTTAGAGGATTTGTTACGTGCTTGTGTGTTGGAAAAAGGAGGTACTTGGGATAGTTATCTGCCTTTGATTGAGTTTACCTACAACAACAGTTATCATTCGAGTATCGGTATGGCTCCGTTTGAGGCTTTGTATGGTAGGAGATGTAGGACGCCGTTGTGTTGGTACGAATCTGGTGAGAGTGCTGTGATTGGTCCTGAAATTGTACAACAGACTACAGAGAAGATTAAGATGATTCAGGAGAAAATGAAGGCTTCTCAGAGTCGACAGAAGAGTTATCATGACAAGAGGAGGAAAACACTTGAGTTTCAAGAGGGAGATCATGTGTTTATGAGAGTTACTCCTATGACAGGGATTGGTCGGGCATTGAAGTCGAAGAAGTTGACTCCGCGTTTTATTGGACCATTCCAAATTTCTGAAAGAGTGGGAGAAGTGGCTTATCGTATCGCTTTACCGCCGATGCTTGCGAATTTGCATGATGTGTTTCATGTATCTCAGTTGAGGAAATATGTTTCAGATCCGTCCCATGTGATCCAAGTAGATGATGTACAGGTGAAAGATAACTTGACGGTTGAGACCTTACCTGTGAGGATTGAGGATCGAAGGATGAAGCAATTGCGTGGCAAGGAAATAGCTTTGGTCAGAGTGGCTTGGGGAGGACCTGCTGAAGGAAACGTTACCTGGGAGCTTGAGAGTCAGATGAAGGACTCTTATCCAGAACTTTTTCCTGAGGTATGTTTTCGAGGACGAAAACTCTTTTAGTGGGGGAGAGTTGTAACACCCGTATAATTTTAATATTAATTTAATTGGATTATTGAATTAATAATTAGAATTATTGGGGATTTTGTGAAAATAATGGTTTATGGCATTTGGGCCATATGAGTAATTAGTAAAAGAGGGAGGGTAATTTTATAATCCTTTTTACTAAATTATTATATTATTTTCATAAACATTTGGAACCGGGAAGGAAGAAAGAACGTGAAAGAACGAAGGCTGAGAACACGAGGAACTGAAGGAGATCTGTAGAGGGAGAGACCAAAGATCAAGAATTCTTATCTGAGGTAAGGGGGGACTCTCCGTTTAATCTCTATTATCGTGTTATGAGTAGTAATGTGGATTAGGAATATTATTTGGTTGATTGATTCCAAATTCTGAGACATTTATCTGTGTTCATCATTTGGGGTTGAACTGTAATCCCTAATAACTGATAGATTAGGATATGATGAATAGAATTGGTTAGAGAATCATATGCTATTGTTTGTAGATGTATTCGTACACTGTTAGATGCATTTTTCTGGTTTTTGGACTCGAATTCGTGGACTGGTATGAGTAGAAACGAATGGGTTTTGGTCTGATACGAATTCTGCAGGTTCTGGGCATTTTCTGGTTTTTCGCGTATGAAACAGTGCCATACGCGTATGGAATGAGGTCATACGCGTATGGGGGACACTCCCAAGGGGCTATACGCGTATGATACGCAGTTGCCCTGTCCCAAGAACCACGTGCTGGTGTTTTGCGTATGAGGGCGTATGGGGATGCTCATACGCGTATGGAATTTTGGAAAGAGGAAAATTATTCTGGTGATACGCGTATGGCGAGGCTGATACGCGTATGGGTTGGTTTCTAGGCCATTTTGAGTTCTGGTGAATTGCGTATGATACGCGTATGAGGCAAGGTGATACGCGTATGGACGCGTATGGGTCATATGATACGCGTATGACGTTCTGTGTGTGAAATTTCTGTTTTGGTGATTTTCTGGAAAGCCCGATGATGTGTAATTTTCGATTGGTATGTTGTTTGTGTACTGTTTGGTACTGTGTAAACCTTGTGATGTGATTCTGTGGTTTACTGATGATTGATGATATTGAATGATGTGATGTATATATGAACATGCTTATTATTGATGATGATGATGATGAAATGAGTATAGATGATGCTACTCATAGAATGGTAATGATGAAAGTATGTTATATATATGTTGCATGCATTCATAAACATGAGCTGAATCCTATATGATGAGAGGATTCAGCGAGGGGCAGGATTCCCATTGTGTGGAATTCGTGCTGGCAGGGCCGTATCTGAATTGATGATAGATCGGTCGGTGGATGATTCCACTGGTGATGATTGGTACCACATGCATAGTGTCAGTTTCATACATGTGCATGATTTGTTATAGCATGATTATATATGTTGTGTGTTGATTACCTGTTTATCTGTGGATATATGAATGGTGATTGTCTGAATATGAAACGATTGGGTGAATGATATAACTATGATATGTTATTATTTATGATGTGATAACATTGGTTAACTGTGATGAGACTCACCCTTACTTGTTGTCATTTTCAGATTGAGGATAGCGGCGCGACTTGGTGAGGATTAGCTCATAAGTCGGTTTTTTTTGTTATAGTGTCGGTGTCATGCTCTGGTAGATGTAACACTGGGAACACGTTTGTCTTGGAGTTGGTTATAACTCTATTTGGTTGTTGATTGAGTCAGATACATTATGATGAATGTTGACTCTGTGTGTTTCAATTCCGCTGTGTAAAACATGATTTATTTAATGAGTTATAAATTCAGTTGTTTTCAGTGGATGCATGACTATACTGACGTGGTGTTTTTATTATTTTACGAATTGTGATACCCCTTGCATGCCTACTCTGATTTATTAATTGTTTAATTGCCGCGGGTTATTAGAGGGGTGTTACAATCATCACTTTAGAAAAGCCTGTCGAAGCGACAATCTCTTTGCACCCATAACAGTCATATGAATGCAAATGTTTTAAATTTTTTAATCTATTCTTTCCTGTTAAAAGTGAATCTATTTGATTGAAGGGTATAGACAAAAAAAAATTGTCTCCTGTGAAATGTTCGTCTATTAAAATACTATACTCCTACTGTGAAAAATCATACTGTCTTGATATAATTTCTATCTATAAATTTGAAGGTGAAGAGAACTGGTGTAATGGGGGCGTCATGATTTGAGGCGTGTGCGTTTCGTTGGTGTCGGAGCTTCGCGTGGAGGACGAAGGTTGTGTCCGCAATGGTGTCAAGAGCTATTTCGGCTAATGCAAAGGAAGACAAAGGTCTCCACTGCAACGGTCTTGGCCCTCTCTTTTTCTCCTTCTACTTCACTTTTATTTTATCTATGTTTATGTGTTGTGGTTCTCTATTTTCATAAGTTCTAAGTGTTGTTGTTACGTTGCTTATGGTGAGATATAGTTATGAGAAAAGTGAAGGTTTGAATGATGGTGATGTTGAAGGTTCACTACAACACGCTGGGGCTTTAAAAGCGCTTTTTATGGGCTTTAAAAGCGCTGTGAAAGCCAGCGCTGGCGTAGGTAACAAAAGCGCTTCAGAAAGCGCTCTGGTAAGCCCCCCTATAAGAGCGCTTTTCTGGAAAAAGCGCTCTGGTAGGCCCCCCTATAAGAGCGCTTTTCTGGAAAAAGCGCTCTGGTAGGCCCCCCTATAAGAGCGCTTTCCTGGAAAAAGCGCTCTGGTAGCCCCCCCTATAAGAGCGCTTTTCCAAAAGCACTTTCGTATGTTGCGTTTTTTTTTATTTTTTATGCTTTTTTATTATTCTTTGGCAGCGCTTTTGCTAAGAAGCGCTTTTGTAGGTGGACCTTTAAGAGCGCTTTTTAAAAGCGCTGTCGTTGCTAAATGAGGTATTTTAATGTGCAGCCTGTAATTTAATCCTCCCATTCGACCTGTAATATTTTCGACCTGTAATATTTTCGACCTGTAATATATTTTCGACGATATAATTTCAGCCATCAGTAAGACAATATATATATATATATATATATACTAATATAATACCATTATAATATCCAAAATTATATATATACATCATTACAACATCAATAATATTATAGTTCAAATCGACACAAATCCTACATGAAAAATTGCTTAATATAAAAGTGACACAAATCCTCTTTGATTTCTTCCAACTTAAGTCTCGGGTACCCAACAGCACGGAATTCGTCAAGGTACTACAAAACAAAAACATAATATGAATGATATATTTAGTTAAATGTAATAAATTATATGAAATTATCTTAAGTTATAAATTCATACCGTGAGCGGAATCTCTAATTGATTCGCCTGAAGGATTTCTTTCATAAACCTCAAAACAAAGTATCCGCAATTTGAACTGTTTCGCTGTTGCGGACACTACATAGAAAAACAAATAAGATTTTATAGTTGTCTTATTTTATCAAGTAGCATAAATATTATAAGCTAAATTGTGAAAAATAATGTACCTGCACTTTGATCCAAGTAATGTTGTTTGATTTAGTCCGGGATACCTGTGCGTCCCGTTGACTTCGGAACACTTGTATTGATCTAATTAACAAATATATAAAAGCATATGTTTAGATCAATCCCACAAATAAGTAAATATATAAATATACACGAATATTTAGAACGATCCCACTTACAAATCAACGATTTCCTTCATAGCCGGATAATTGGTCCAGTCACCATTTACCGAATTCAGATAATACATGACTTCTCTTATAGGGTTGATAGCAAGCAACAACCAGTGTGCTCTATAAATTAAAACAATAGGTTATATGAAAATTTTGCTATACACAAAAGAAACAGAGATTAGATGAACCAAGAATGAGAACTAACCCTACTGGTCGGGTATTATACGCCCAAAGATGCAGACTTTCTGAATTTCCGGTGGACATGAATCTATCGACTAAGAGCTGTCTAACTGATTCCGGTTCCAAATCAATTGCCATTCCGCTGCAATGGGCGGAAGACACGAAACGGAATCTGTTAGACAATACAGTCCCGCGCAACACTCTGTCATACAACAACCTTAAATAAAAACATAATAAACATTAGATTATTTTCATTGAAATGTGTAAATAAATTATATTGTGGGACTAATTAAATAATATATCGGATGAGTGAATATTACCGGATGTATGAGTGCATATTACCGACGCCTAGTTGTTCATGCGTAAAAATCTCTTCCAAGTCATCAATTGCAATATGTGACTTGAATTCAATACCGAAGACACTTTCATCCATATTGATTTCACGTAAAGCACCATCCTTCAAATCAGAAATATCAACCATTGTTGCAAGCGTCGTCCGGTATCGAGGCACAAAAGCACCGCCTTTTTTTGCCGCTATCTTCGGAGGACCAGTGGGTGGTACGCTACGAACTTGCTGCGTCACTTGTTGTGACTCCCGAGCGGATGCCTAAAAATCATATAAGTTAGGTAAAATATAAAATCATGCAGATTTAGATTCAGATTATATATTAACACTTTAAATGTACCTCTTTTAGTGATGCAACAAACTCCTCCTCCTGTAAAATCCCTTTACCCTTAATTGCGGGTTTTATTGGAGCAGTCTAAAATTAAAATGTAAAACATAATTAATAAACGGTTTAGAATTGACATTCGAAAACTAAATGATTCATAATCGTTTTCAATATACCTCATCACTAATGGTAATGAGCTCCGAGGGCCATGCAACAAATGATCCTATTGCATCTCGCAGCAATGTCGTCTCTGAGACCATGTCAGGTACCGGTAGCATCGCATCATGATCTAATACAACATCCACCGATACTTTCAGGTGTCCATCTGGGAGCGGTCTATGGTGAAGTAAATCTCCCAAAGTGTTGTGCACTTTTCCCTTGCCAACTAGTCGATAATTCGGTGACGATAAGTATAGTTGGCAAGATGAAATGCCCTAAACCAATAGTAAATATAAAGTCATTATCATTAATAAAATAGAACAATTTGTAAGGAAAAAAATTTATAATTACCTCGGGAAATTTCCTTTGACAGTTGATACTAGCCTTATCACTAGTTTCTTTCACCGATGAAGTGTTGCACTTTTCTCTCATATACAATTCTTCTGACAAAGCTCCAATCGTGTCGTATCGGTTTCGTCTTCACAAACAGGACACACCTTTTGACCTTTATTGCTGTACCCGGATAGATTTCCGTATGCTGGAAAATCATTAATTATTCCAAACAACATCGCCTCAAGTTGAAACTTTCCTTCCTATACCCATCGTAAACCTCCACACCGTTCTCCCACAAAAACTTTAAATCTTCGATTAAGGGTGCCAAGTATACGTCTATGTCATTCCCTGGTTGTTTAGGCCCAGAAATTAGCATAGATAACATCATGTACTTACGCTTCATACATAGCCACGGAGGTAGGTTATAAATCATAAGAATCACAGGCCATGTGCTATGCGAGATACTTTGAATACCATGCGGGTTCATTCCATCAGTAGACAATGACAACCGAAGGTTTCTTGCTTCTTTTCCAAATTCAGGATAATTAATCAGTATCAACTTTCGACCATTGTGGTGAGTCTGCCGGATGTCGCAACTTTCCATCAATAATTCTTTCATCTGCATGCCAAGTCAAGTGTCTTGAATCACTCTCACTACGATACATGCGTCTAAATCTCGGAATTATAGGAAAATACCATAAGACTTTAGCAGGAGACAACTTTTTCTTATATTGAGGGGCACCACATTTAGGACACTCATTCAACGCTGCATACTCGTTTCGAAACAAAACACAATCGTTTGGACATGCATGTATCTTATCATAGCTCATGCCAATAGAGGACAACATCTTTTTGGCCTCATACGTTCGATTGGGAAGAACATTATCATCTGGTAGCATATCTTTCATAAGGGCTAATAACTCTGTGAAACTTTTATCCGACCATCCATTGTCCGCCTTTAAGTTGTACAACTTTAACACCGCAGACAATCTTGTGAATTTTGTACAACCCTCATACAACGGTTTCTCTGCATCGCTTACCAACCTCTCAAACATTTTGGGACAATCCGCAAGATCTTCTTTAAGCGCTTCTGCAATCTCTTCGACTCGATCACAATCGTATGTGTCTGTGCAATCGTCGTTTGAAGCATACTTCCTATTACAACTCGACTCAGCATTCCCGTTACTTTTCTCACCATGCATTGTCCAACATGTATAACTTCTATCAATTCCAAACCGTAGTAAATGGGATGCCAACTTATTCCCGTCAACCTTACCCCCATAACAGCAACCCAGGCAAGGACACGACATTCGAAGCGGGTCTTCGGAGTGCGCAACCGCAAACTCAACGAATTCCCATACCCCTTTCTCGTACTCTTTCGACAATCGGTTTGAATTCATCCATGTCTTATCCATGTCTTAATTAAGCTAAACAAATGCTTCTTGGTTTCTCTATCAGGTACTAAGGAATTCTGTCAAGATAATAAATAGCTATCATCATTATGTTTTGATCAGAATACCTAATGAGATCCTATAAAGTGTGAATAATAGAATACCTAATCAGAATACCTAATCAGAATACCCGATTTCTTAAAGAAGACATTACCTTATTTCAAGGTAATATAAGTCCACAAACCAAAAAATGGATTGAGAGACACTAAATTGAAATTAAATAGAACCATAAACAATAAACTACAAGCAGAAAACAACAAACTATAAGCAAGAAGAAAGGGATAGTAACCTGAGTTAGACTTGATGTGGGAGACGGGTAGGTTTGAATCGGCGTTGTATACAAGTAGAAACCAGAGGATTCAAAGTAACTGTAAAATTAAACACACACGATGCAGTTAAATACACCACTACTAACACAATATCAAAAAAAACCCAATCTAAATTGAACATATTAGAGTTAGTTTCTATACAGCAAAATTCATCATAATACCAGTAATTTGAGAAAGAAATTTACTAATAAGCCAGATTCAACAATTTAGGAATTTACTGAATAAACTATTTAGGAACTCCTAACATTTGCAACACAAAAGTAAAACAATAAGGGAGACCACATGTACCTATATCAAATGGTTAAAACCAATGAAACCAGTATGACACATCCAAGGCAGATAAGTTGGTAACTATTGTTTTTCACTTCTAACTCTTCTTTTTTATTGATATTCAACTCTACTTGTTTGTGATATTTTTCTTTTTGGTAAACTTTTTAATTAAATTATTTACTTTTGATAACTTCAGCAGAATGAATGCATAAAGTTAAGATTATATCCCTTTCTTTTGTATATCTCTCAACTCTCAAGTATATTCCAAGTTAATATGACAACTCATCATTTAAAATTATCTAACAAATTCTACAAGAGCATATTATGAATTAGAAAAGTAAAGTCCACATAGAATAAGTAAAAACACTGGCTGCTTAATATATGCTTTGGTGGGTTTTATATTTCTCCTCTATTTCTTTTATATATTTTCTACTGCAAATGTGACAAGTAATAGAAGCTTATTTTTCTACTGCAAATTAAATGTGACAAATAACAATCATCCGTATCAGAAAGCAACAATGTGCAGTTCAAATTTCGCAACACTATAGCTCTGTACCATTGCTATTTGACAAACCCTAACGCCAATTGCAATGACTGATAAAACCTTTGCTGATTAAACAAACCCTAATGCCAATTGCAATGACTGTATTCAAAATCAAAGTCGAGCATATATAAAACCCAGCTATGCAGAATCAAAATCAAAGATACCTGATGTGAAAATCAAAATCGATTCGAACTCAGCTATGTAGAATGGGAAGATATGGGTTGCAGAGTGGGAAGAATGGGAAGATATGGGAAGATACGGTGGCGAACAAGATTTGTTATCTTCGCGTGTGAACTTTGTTGCTGAGCTACGGTGGCGAAGAGAAGAAGATGATTGTAGGATGAATGTGGTTGCAGTGAAGAGAAGGAGATGAACGTAGGGCTCTACGGCGGCGATTTCGCGTGAGAACAGTAGCAAAGCGAAGGGAGATATGGGTTTCGTTAGCTTAGAGAAGAACAGTACTGAAGGCAAATAGTGTGTTTTGTTAATTTTGTTTTAGAAATTTTAATTTTAAATTAGCTACTAGAGCGCTTTTCAAAAGCGCCTTTGTATCCCCTTCTACACCAGCGCTTTTTGAATAAAAGCGCTTTCGTATCCCCCCCCTTTACCAGCGCTTTTGAAAGCGCTCTCGTACCCCCCCTTTACCAGCGCTTTTTGAAAGCGCTCTCGTACCCCCCCCCCCTTTACCAGCGCTTTTTGAAAGCGCTCTCGTACCCCCACCCTTTACCAGCGCTTTCTAGAAAGCGCTCTCGTACCCCCACCATTTACCAGTGCTTTTTTCCCTTGTTTTTTTTTTTGTTTTTAGCGAAATCTATAAGAGCGCTTTTTCCTAAAAGCGCTCTCGTAGGGGTGCTGCTAAAGATTATATTTGTTGTAGTGGTTGAGTTATGGTTTTGGTAGTTCTATTTGTTGAATAATTTATGTTTGTTGGAAGTTTGAGATGAAGTTATGGGAGGGGAGTTTGTTTGGAAGAGAATGGTTATATGGTGATCTTGTAGTATGGTTTGAGCAGAACTTTAGTAGATTCTAAAATACTCATGAATATGTAGTCTTAAGGAATATAGTTTTTATTATTGATTTATAATTGTTATTTTAAGTAAGGTGTGTACGTGTGTTTCTGTTAAGCTCTATCTATTGTGTTGATATGTTAACTATTTCAAATTACATGTTAAAAGTTAATGAATGTAAGTGTAAATGTTGCCTTTTGTATTTGGTAGTTTCATAATTCAACTCTTACGTTGCCTTCTATAAGTTTTTTTTAAGAGTTTATAAATTATAACATTTGCTGTAAGTTATAACATTTGCTCAATAATACTTATCAATTGGATTTAGTTGTTATTTCTAGACCAATTAATATTGTAAAAGTGAAACTTATATATGTAAATGAATAATTACTAATAAGGAGAACTTCTAAGTAACGTAGCTGGACAATTTTTTTGGAAAAACTTTATTATTAACATTCATGTGGTAGATTTTACAAAATAGGGCCTAATATTTTTTTTTCGCCATCGTTCTCTTTCACATCTCCCGTATGATTTCACCATGTATCTCTTCGTAAACAAACAAGATTTATATATCATGTGTTTTTATAAAGGCGTGTAATGAGAGTGTTTATTTAATAAGATTTTCTAGGTAAACACATGGATTGAAATATATTAATATAGACGAAAGACTATATGGATAGAAATATATTAAGATATAGACGAAAAGCTATACTTTGTAATTTGACCTTTTTATTAATTGTGGTCATATAATATATAGTAATGAAATTACTCATTAAAATATTAAATATTAACGGGAACAAGAAGTTAGTGATCAAAATATTGAATATTAACGGGAATATGAATTTATTAATAAAAATATTGAATATTAACGGAAACATGAAGTTATGATAAAAATATTGAATATTAAAATAAATATAAAGTTACTATATTTTTTTGAATCCACGAGTTATTATATTTTTAAAAAAATTAAAAATAATAAAAATATTTCAAAAATGTACGAATTCAAACATTTTTTGAATAAATGAGCGTATCAATTTTCCTTCATGTCTTCATATTTATTTTTTATATAATTTTGATTTAACTATCCTATTTAATCTTCTATGTAAAATAAACCATTTAAAAGAAATGAGTGTACCACACTGGTACCTGTGCGAATGCACGAGTATTCCGTTAATATTTAAAATATTGAATATTAACAGGAGCACAGAGTTATTGATTTAAATAGTAAATATTAACGGGAGCACGAAGTTACTGATCAAATTTTTGAATATTATCGGAAACATTAAGTTACTGATCCAAATTTTGAATATTAACGGGAACACGAAGTTACTGATCAAAATAATAAATATTAACGGGAACACGGAGTTATTGACAAAATATTGAATATTAACGAGAATACGAAGTTACGGATATTTTTTTGAATATTAATAGAAACATTTAAGTTACTGATAATTTTTTTTAATATTAACGGGAATATGAAGTTACTGATTAAAATATTGAATATTAACGGGACCAAATTTAAAATATTAACGGGAATACGAAGCTACTGATCAAAATAATAAATATTAGGGGAACATGAAGTTACTGATTAAAATATTAAATGTTAACGGGAACATGAAATTACTGAATAAAATATTCAATATTAACGAGAACATGAATTACTGATTAAAATATTGAATATTGAAGGAACATGAAGTTACTAATAGAAATATTGAATATTAATGAAAAAATGATGTTTATTGATAAATTTATATTTATATTTACTGATCAAAATAGTTTTAATAAAAAAGATATATTTATAACTTTCAAATTAGTAAAATTGTGATTTAATTTGAATCTCTAAACATCAGAGAATAACAAAAAAATCTTATTTCAGAGATAAATTTGATTTGATATTAAAAGAAATTATATTGAATAATAGATTTATAGTTAAATGAGTAAACATAGTAGTTTGAGCACTATTTTTGGACTGAAGTACTAATATTTTAAGAAAAAATATTTATATTAATTTTTTATTTAAAGTTTTTTCTAAAAAAATTATAAATATTTTTAAACAAAATATGTAAAAGTATAAAAATTATTTTTAAAAAAACAAAACAAAAAACTCTAATGCCTTGAATATGCAAACTATTTGCATGATTGAAATTTACCAAATATTCAAAAATTCATTTTAAATTTTAATAAATATATCAAGATCAAACAAAGTAAAAAAAAAAAAAAAATCCAATTTAAGTGATTGTAAATTTAGGAGTAAAAATGCATAACAATTAATATATAAGGAAATCATCATATCTTACCTAAAATTATTTATCACTTTTTAAAAACAAAATCAAATTATATTGTGGGCTGGGCATGACGTTACTTAGTTTTGTTATTTTCAATGGATGAAATCTATATAAAGCCTCAAGAGTAAACAAAGAAAACCATCAAACCAAAATATAATACAAATAATACAATATGTCTTGTACATCAATACTAGCTATTGTCTTTCTCTTCTGCATTGCATCGTCCAATGCAGCCGTTGATATTCAACCCATTTGCCAGAAAGCCAAAAACCCTTCATTTTGTATAAATCTCCTTGCCCCGAAAGCCGGCGGAGATCTCAAAAGTCTAGCACAATACACCCTCAACGTAGATCGTACCGATACATCAAATACTGTTAGCCTACTTAAAACCCTAATCGGGAAAAGTGGGGTTGATCCCAAGCTACACAGTCATTACAAGAATTGTTTGGATCATTTTGATGAGGAACAAGCTCTTGGTGATATTTTGGAAGCTATACAACTTTTGAAAGCTCTTGATTACCAAGGTGTGAGTTCATATATGAGTGCGGTCATGACCAATGTTGATGAGTGTCTTACGGATGAATCACCTCCGGATACTTCTGATCTTCCCAAGAGTGCTGAAACTGTCTACCAAGTTTCTCAGATTAGTCTTATCATTTCAAATATGTTGTCAAACAAATAGATTATTACGTTTAGTTTGTGATTTTTTTTTTTCATACAATAAATTAGTCAAATTTTAAATCTTTTATTGTGAAATGATATGCTAAATTTTATAATACTTGTGCGATATTTATATAATTGTGTTTTTCATAATTTATGTCA
Source organism: Vicia villosa (assembly GCF_029867415.1). NCBI lineage: Eukaryota > Viridiplantae > Streptophyta > Magnoliopsida > Fabales > Fabaceae > Vicia > Vicia villosa. The sequence continues at coordinate 71,750,827 of NC_081185.1, read as the reverse complement.
TTTATGTTTAATATACTAGTATTTTTATGTTTTTGATGGAAACTTAAATAAATTATGATAATAGGGAGACTGGCATACAAGTTTAACTTTATGTATATGTTTTTAATTATAATTTAAATAGGGATTTAATCAGGGTGCTTTTAATAATAATTTGATAGAAATTTAAATAAATCATATTAATTAAAGTTGTTAAGTGTTTTAAGGAATTTTTTGAAGGCAAAACTAAGGGTATAGTTATGCAATTTGATATTTATATATTTATTTATATCATTTTATTATATTAATATTAAATTAAATATTTAAAATTAATAGTAATAAAATTTATTAATACACTATTTTTTTTTTTGGGTTGGTGTTAAGGCGTTTTTTGACTCCAAGCGGGGTTCGCTCCAGGCGGGATCGAAGACGACACCGTGGCCCCAGGACGTTTTTGACTTCAGGCGGGATCGAACCCCGATACTATCCGATTCTATCCTTTTTGGAGATTGCCAACTGAGCCAACCCTTTAAGGTTATAATACACTATCTCTACTAACTCATTTCTCCTACAATAATTTAACATATTAATTAATTAATAATAATTAAATTGAAAATCTTTATTTTAAATTTAAATTTTATAATAATAATAAACATAAAAAATTAATTTTTTAAGGAATACCGTTACAACCATTATTAACCAGAATAATAAAAGTGTTAAATTATAATTAATAATAATAAAACATTAAGTGGCTATATCACACTTTTCTTGTAGTGCCAGTCTCACCACTAACTCATTTCTCCCAATTAATTAAGAGACTTAATAATTTTAATTAATAAAATTAATATAATTAACTGAAACTCATAACACTATCTCCACTAACTTATTTTTCATTCAATTATTTTACATGTTAATTAATTAACTAGTGTGATACCCGTGCATTTGTACGGTATTTGTCATTTTCGCGCATTTATCGAAGAAAAGTTTTAAAATAGTAAATTCACAGATTATAATGAAGAAATATTCAATCAAATTATATAATTCAATTAGTGATAACTATTTAATATACTTGATTAAAATCGATTTAAAAATAAAATATATTATTTATTTCATATATAAAAATATATGAAAATATATGAGATTTACAAATCAAATAAATTATTACTATATATAAACATTTTTGTTTTGAAATTATTTATAAAAATATTTAAATCAATAGTAAAGTTATATCAATAGTAAAGTTATTTTAGTTATTATTGAATATTTAATTAAATGTGTACAAATAAAAGTCTTTTATTTTTATCGTTATATTTTACTTTAGCTTAGTAACTTTTAATACTCTTAAAAGGAGTTACGTAAAGAACTCATACTTGAGAAGTATAATTTTTTTCTCATCATTATAGTACGTTTAAACAAAATAAAATCACACTTTAGAATCATCTGTTGATATTAACAAATTTTTAGATAACCTGAGAGGGTTGACTTAGTAGAAAGGTGTTTGGGTCTCAAGAGTATGCTTTTTTTGAGATTCTGAATTTTAACAAATTTAGAACTACGTATGGCATACTCACCAGGTATGTTCTCGGATGGATTAGTCGGTACGAAAAGAATAAAACTATTCTATAAAAAAACAAATTTTCAGATTCAACAATAGACCTGTTAAAATATAAATAAAAATTTTAGTTTAACTAAGAAAACAGGACAAATGTAAGTCAAAATATTTGAGTCCATAGAGATTACCTCATGTTCATGTATAGCCCTTGGCCCCACTAAATATTTATAAATAAACATATCGATAGAAACATGATAAACAATAAAAATAAACAAATTAAGGCAAGGATCATAGGTTTTGCTGCAGCAAACCTAATAAGTAGGTAAATTCTTTTCTTGGCCACTTCTCGTGAAAAACTCAAAATACCCTCACTTCGGAAATGCATTTCCGAAACGCTTATTTTTTTTAAAATTTGTCTTTTTTCGGAAATGCACTTCCGAAAATACGAAAAAAATGTGTTTTCGGAGATGCATTTCCGAAAATACCCCTTTTTGGGTTTTCGGAAATGCATTTCCGAAAACACCTTTTTTTTTAGGGGGTGTCTTCGGATATACACTTCCGAATTTTTTTTGAGAGGGGTGTCTTCGGATATACACTTCCGAAATATTCCAAGACCAAATTGGTCTTGGAATGTTTCGGATATACTTCCGAAAGAATTCAATAATTATTAAAAAATTAAAATATTCCAAGACCAAATTGGTCTTGGAATGTTTCGGATATACTTCCGAAAGAATTCAATAATTATTAAAAAATTAAAATCAAGGTGAATCAATACAATTAATAGGTATAAAATCAAGGTGAATCAATACAATTAATAGGTATAAAATTTCCTAAACAATTTTAAAGTTAAAAATTATTTTACTAACTTATATAAATCAAAAACATCTTAATTTCATAAGTAAATTTTGAATTATTTAAAATTAAATATAATATATATTATAAATTAAAACACTCATTGTTTTAATTTTTATATTTATTATATAAATGTATAAATATATTTATAATTAATAGTCCCGAGGTAAGCGATAGTTAATATCCTATTTGGTTTTCACTTATGAAACTATTACTGATATGGTTATGAAAATGATACTGAGACAGGATACAACATCTTTGGAGGAAAAAAAGATAGGACTGAATGGGCTTAGGAAGAAGAAAACAGATGAATCATAGCATTTTGTTTGGAAAGATGACATAAAAGTTCCTTGTGGTAAAAAGTGGAGTACTGCTTAAGTGGAGGTTGGTGTGTTTAGTACTTCATCTATGCCTTATTAATTTTAATATTGTAAGTTTGAATTTGAGTTATTTTATATGGTATGTTATTCTAACTAACTATGCATCCATTGATAGTTGCAAATTTTCATGTTGGAACTATGTTGTAGTTTGTTCAAAGTTAGGTTGGAACTTTACATGAAATATCATGTTTTTGGGAACCGACATGCCAATAACTAATCTTTCTACTTTCAAATGAACCACATAAGTTTTTGAAGAACTGCATATTTTTACATTCATATCAGCTAAATCTGTTTCTCCCTTCTTATGCTAGAAAACATGAGTACTGCAGAAATTGCTCGAACTGTAGTGGGCATCATAGGTGGGTGATATTATAATTTACTATATGAGTTTTCATTTAAAACATGTAGACACGTGTTGTCCTCGCCTTGGAACTGTTTTTTTATTTCTTGTGTTTTCATTATTTAGGCAGCGGTGAAGCTGAATTTTACGCTGAATTTTAGGATGGGTTGGAGCAGTGAAGCCCGACACCTATGGAGTTGTGACTTGTGAGTGTTTCTTATCCTATCCAGTTGAATTATGGATTAAACCTTTATGTTATTTTTCTGACACGGCGTTTCAAAAAGGTGTTGTCCAGTAGTGACATAATCTGTTGTCAAGTGTTTGTTTTTCATACAATTGTATATGATTTTGGTATCCTGGAGACTATTATCTTGGTTGTTGATTATATTTGACTAGCACATGATCTCTATTTGACTGAGATGCATAATTGATCACTGTTTGTCGATTTGAACAGGTAAAATCATACCCACGGCGTGCATATACTATTAATGATAGTTCAACTACTTTGAATGAAGTAGGCCTTAATAAGAAGAATGAAGCTTTATTTCTGGAGTTGATTTAGTGTTCTTATTTTCTATTACATAGCTCTATGATGCTTAATTAGAACCCAGAAAATTATCAGGGTGTGCACTTACATTATCTTTGAGACACTTGATATTTGTTGATCACAGTAGGGTCGTTGTTGTTCTTGTATGTACATATATCGCCACTTGTCAATTATTATATTTTAGTTTGAAAGAATTGGTTATTTATGTGTTGGATTAATTTAAATACTTAGTTTCATTCCATCTATGTTCAGGTTGGTGTACTTATTGACAAGTTCGGTGATACTATACGGTACCAGTAGTATAATTAAGGCGCAAAATCTAGATTATGATGGATGTTGAAACTGATCCCCGCTCTTCGACAAGGCCCGTGGAATTAATATGAACTATGGAAAGTATAGATAAGGCCGAAAAGCTAATGAAAACTGTTATTACTGAGGTTCGATACCATATTCAATTTTTGTGTCATCCTTCTTGAATAAGTTGTTATCTTTGAATTTCTTGCGCAGGTGAAGGAACAGACTTCAAATTACATATTTAAGGGTTGATGGTTATAAATTTATTTTAATGTAAGTCTGTTATTATACAAGCAAAAGGCTGTGTATATTTAAGGGAAAACAAATGACATTGATTTAATATAAGCATTACTGTGACTGAAGAGATATTACATATTTCCCATTTAACAAGTACATTAAAAATCAATTTTTTCTTCATTTTGTTGTGTACTGTCTTACCCAAATTCTTGACTTTTAGAATATGATAGCAGTAAATGGGGGTAGGATTAGCTACATCTGCTATTGGCTACCTTTGGTGCCTTTAGTGTATATTTGAAGCTAAATAAAAGATTATAAAAATAATTAGATCAGATAAAAGCAATAATTTTCAAAAATTTCAAAACCAATATGAAAACGCTATAAAACACTACCTCATAAAGTATAAGCTGAAATTGGATTCAAACTTTAAGGTTATATGCTTAAATATAAATTTAGTATGGATAATATATTGAGATAATTAAATCATTGGAAATTCACATATTTATCATGTAACCATTGTTACATTAAAAAGCATTTTTTAATATTTTATCATAACATTAATGATTCACTCTATTACATTAACTCATTTTTTAAGTCTAATTTTTTCACTACTCTTCGTTATCTTCTAAGTACTTAAACGATATAAATTTCCAGTATTAACATTTTAGAATAAACTTCATATCTTTATATGAATCATCTAATTTGTTTCTATGGAAAAACTGCAGTCACTGCATCATAATGTCTATTGTGTTTTAAATGACAATTTCTTCTAACATCTATGACATAGATAAAATAAAAAGTTAGAAACTAAGTGGCAAGTTGAATATGAAGCACTACATTTTTTTTTTACTTAGCTTTATCTTTTAATCATTAAATGAACAAAATCTTCGTTTTAATTTAATAGAGGGTGGGCTATACTAATAATTTAAACATTTTTCAATGAATATAAAAGTATGACCAATTCACAATCAAAATGATATCTCATTTAATTTTTCATAGCCCACCCAAATGTGCACTACTCCACACTTTTTTTTGGAGAGTTGCATTATCCAAAGCTACTATCATACAAATAGCATAACTATTGCTTAATACACAACCTACTTTTGAATAACAGCCAAACCAGCTTTACAGAACTACCTGTTTTGTGATTATTTGGTGGAGGGCATTGTGAACAATGTTGCAACTATGTAAATCAATTAGCCTTTAAAATCAAATATTATTTTAACTCTACTAAAATTTTCGCGGGTCACTACCACCAAAGTTTCTTTTTAATTTTAATCAACAAAATATTTGGAAATAATTATATTATTAGATATGTTGGATTTAAAATATTGGTGATATGCTACATATTTATTTTTAAATATTTGCAGTTATTTGTGATTTTATAATAACAAACTTACATCATTAACAATCAAGCCGATCTAAGATACTGAATTTTATTACTGAAACTCACTATTTTTACGGGTCACTATCACTATAATACTTTTCTTATGTGAATTTTATCATTGAAACTCACTATTTTTACCAGTCACTATCACTATAATACCTTTCTTATGTGAATTTTATCACTGGAACTCACTACTTTCACAGATCGCTATCACCATAATACCCTTTTGCCAATCGCATTTCCAACTTCTTTTTTAAAATAGCTACTATATATAGCTTCATTACATCTATATTATGTTTTATAAATCTTAATTTAACATTCTTCATTTGAGTTTTTAAACTTCTTTTTTTATGTGTTTGTAATACATTATCCATCTTAAGATTTGAATTACCCGTGCGGACGCACGGGTCTTCTACTAGTTTCATAAGTAAATTTTGAATTATTTAAAATTAAATATAATATATATTATAAATTAAAACACTCATTGTTTTAATTTTTATATTTATTATATAAATGTATAAATATATTTATAATTAATATATAATAATTATTATATAAATATATAATAATTTTTATAAATATATAATAATTATTATAATTATTATATAAATATATAAATATATAAATTAAAACACTCATTTTTTTAATTATTTTTGTAAATATGTAAATATATAATAATTATTATAAATTAAAATAGAAATATATAATAATTATTTTAAATTTTAAAATATGAATCAAAATAGAAATATATAATAATTATTATTCATAACTCATAAATTATATCAAAATATATAATTATTATTATTCATTACTCATAAATTATATCAAATTTATGATAATTGAATTAATTAATATCCTAAAATTAATTTTTGGGATTTTTTTAGATTTTTTTTGTTGTTTCGGAGATGCATCTCCGAATTACTCAAAATTCCAATTTTTGGGATTTTTTCGGAAATGCACTTCCGAAGTCTGGAAAAATTTAGAAAAAAAAATATTTCGGAAATACATTTTCAAAACGGGGTAAAATGGGGTTTTCGCTGGGAGTGACCCCATAGGGAGGTGGGTAAAGAAAAAATCATAAGTAGCATTAATAAGGCAAGGATATATGTAGTATTCAAGAAAATCCATTTTTATTCATGATGATGTTAACTGAATAATTGTTTTATGATACCATATATAATTCAGTTATAAAATCACACTCGGAAAATTCGTTACTATTTTTTTTTACTAAAGTGTAATTTTAATTTACTTATTTTCTTTTTTAACTAAAAGATTTTTAATTCTTTTTAAAATGAAACCAATTTTTTTAGGGTTTCTATTAAATACTCTTTCAATTTATTTTTTTGGACAAATATATTTGTTTTTATTCCCCTTTAAATTTGATTAATTGATAGTGACCTGACAATATGAGGATAGCGCCACATTATATTATTTTTATTGATATCATATTTAATTTAAAATTTAATTGTTCAAATATTTTTTAATATAATATTATAAGTTATTATAATTAAAAAAAGATTAAATTATTTATTTTGTTGATAAGTTTTGTTATTGATATATATATATTTTCAATTTTGTTATGGCATGTTAAGGTTGAAATGAAGATCCTTCTACCATAGTTTGAATTGAAATGTTAAGCCACTCGTTTATTTTTTTTTATTTTTTTTTTGTTTATAACCACCGGTTTAGTCCGGTTCGGGGGAACAGCTCTGGCATCAAGTGGATCAAGCCCCCTTCCGATCGCAGTTGTGGGGATCGAACCGTGGTTCGATCCTACCAAGTCCAGCGTCAATCACCATTGGACCAACTAACGATTGGTAAGCCACTCGTTTAGTTTCATCAAGATAGTTTATGACTATGTGTTTACTTGACAATTTATTGAGTTTAATGAATTTCTTAAATTTAACGGGAGTAGTGGTGCAGTTGTCAAATTGATAAGTCTATCTGTGGACCTCCGATTTTTTTTAATACCGGGCCATACCTCTGATCTGTAGAGATACGTGAACTGACTCTTTTTTGTCGCTTAATGCTTTCGCATTTTTTTGAAAATATCACAGAGTCGCCACCGACCTTTTATTTTATCCAATTAAGGAAAGGTTTATAAAAGAAACAGAAAAAAGACCTTTAAGAAATTCTGGGTAAGGGGGTAGGTTATACAAAGGGAAGGTGTTAGCACCCTTTGTATCCATGGTTATCCATGGGCTCTTAAGTTTGCTTAGCTCACTTGTTTTTCGATCACTTTTCAATTGCTCTGAAATTGCTCATATGTGGTTTCAAATACCTTTGTAAATTGAATTTTGTAATGATCCGTGTGTGGATGTATACAAAATGCTTGTTTATCTTTCGAAAGATATTTTGAAAAGAACGTTAACTTTGTAATAACCCGTGTTTGGATGTATACAAAGTATTGTCTTTTTTGAAAGTTTTGAAAAATCAACAGTGTATGAGAATTTTGTTTGTTTTGATTTGAGCAAGCAAACTAGGAGGTCTACCCTGAGTTGTAAGGTCTTTATCCTATTTCCTTTAAAAATCTATCCTTTCACCGGATATAAAAGCAAGGTTCGATTTTGTACTCGAAACAGTAGAATTTTGACTTTGATTTTGAAAGGAATGAGAAGGGATTACCTCAAGAGGTGCAAGTGTGATTGTGATTGGATTCAGATATTTATCTTTGAAGTTAGTGATCTAACGGTTCAATTTTATCTTTGACATACACGCAGTTTATATTTGCTGGAAATTAAAATGCGGAAATGTAAAGTGCGGAAAGTAAATCTACGCTATTACATCGATTGTGCAGGAAATGTAAACTAGCCTATTTACATGAATTTGACATCCTATACATTTATCTAGGAATTTAAATTGCAAGAAACATAAAAGGCATGTTTTTGGTTTTTTTTATGATTTATTTTAATTATAATTAATGCATGATTAATTAAATTAAAATGAAGAAAAAAGATGAAAATTGATTCAAACCTAGAAATAAGTTCAAAATATGTACAAAATATTAATTAATTAATTTTAAAACAAAACTAATTTTTTTTTGGTTTTTTGAAATTGATTTAAGTTAATTAAAACATAATTATGCAAATAATTATACAAATAATTAAAACTTAAAAGAGAATTATTCAAAATATGTACAAAATTAGTTTATAATATATAAACAATATTTAATATAAAGAACAATTTTTTTGATGATTTTTTTGATTGGTTAGAATAATTAAAAAGCAAATATATAAATATATACTAATTAATTATGCAAAATATTGAAATTTTGAAGAAAAATAAAATATTTTTATTTCAGAAAATAGTATATTATTTTAGAAGTCTAAAAATATTTTTTGTGTATTTTTTGGATTTTTAAAACTATTTTTAATTAATTTAACAAAGAAATTAAATAAAATAGAAAATAAAATAGAAAATAAAAGGATACTGATCCTGTGTGGTAATTTGTGAGGGAGCATGGTGTGCATGCGTGATCTGGATCATTGGATGATTCATTAAATGAAATCAGAGGGTCCAGAAATTGAGGCACGTGGTAGAAGATAGACCTGCAAGGCACAGAATCAGAGAGAATTTAAAAAAAGTACGCGCGCTGACTGTCCAATGAGGTGGAGACACCTCATCGTCTTCAACCTTCAGACAAGGGCTTTTACAGCGCTTTTATGAAACAAGCGCTGTAGTTGATGAACCTCAAACCTGCAAAATTACGAATAGGGGTAAACGCATAAATAAATTTGGCGCAATGGTACCATTCGATTCGTCTTGTTCCGCTGAGTTTAACCATGTCCTTAATTTTGCTTAATTTTGGCCCTAATGAAAAACCCTAATTTTGAACTAAGCAAACCCTAAAATGGTATATGCTACAAACAGTCATTAAAGTCCAATTGAAGCTCCAGAAACGACCAGAGCTTCAAACCAAACACAATTATGCATCTACATCTTGTTAAATGTGCGTGAGTTATGAGATATAAGTTGGTTTTAGTTTGAACAAACCGTGGCTTTATATAGCTCGATTCAGTGAAGTTTATGAGTTGGAAATGATTGGAATTGATTCAGTGTAGCTCAGAGATGATGTTTGAATGTTTATTTTATATTGAAATGGACTGAAACTTAAAATTCGAATTTCAAGTTTCTTTGAAAATTACAAGTGGTTACAAGTATGCTATATGCTTAGGGATGCTTCTGAACTCGTCTCCCCTTGTTTGCTGAACTATGATAGCTTATTTATAAGCTATGTGTGCTTAGAATTGAAGCTAATATGTAGCTAGTTGCCTTTGTTGAATTCTTGCATTCTTTAATATTAAAAAAAGCTTGAATTCTTGACCAAGTCACCTTGCCTTCAATGCACCTGCCTTGCCCTTTACTTCTCTGCAGAAAGATGAAGATTCTTTGGGGTGAGTCATGCTTGATTTGTAAGCTACCATTTATCCATGCATTTTCCTTTTAATTTTAATCTTAAAGTAAGATAAAATCATGCAAAAATGGATAAAAAAAGGTATGGGCTTAGTCTTGGTCGTGGGAGGCCCATATCATCATGGAAATGATGTTTGAATGCTGAAAACTTGGCCCCATTTGGAAAAAATGCAATTTTGAACAATGTTGGTTTCATGCATTTTCCAAAATTTAGCCAACTTTAACAAGGTGTAAATCCCTCAATTTTTGTCATATGAAGGAGATCTTTCACTTTTTGGAAACCTCAAAGAGTCCTCTAACCAATGCCTTTGGTCTCATGTCAAAATGATTTTTGAAGCTCCTTGTGTGTCCTTTTGAAAAAAGTGTCTTTTTGTTGACTTTGAAAATGACCTGTAATGTCTTTGATCATATTTTTCAAATGGTGAATCCAATGACCATGGGATCAATGGCATTTGAAAGATAATTGAATTTCCTTCAAAACAAGCTTTGGTTTGAATTTTTTGGATGAAGGATGAGAGAGTTATGATCAGTCAAAGTTGAGTTGACTTTTCAGGCAAAAACCCTAATTTTGAATCTTAGGGTTTTGTTGATTTTTGATCTTTCCTTGATGAATTATGATCATCCAATGATCAAATGATGAATCCTTTGACAAAATATGGACTTTGACAAAAAATTTCATTTTTGACTGTCTGTTGACTTTTTTGGTCAAACGGGTCGTCTGTTGACTGTTTGAGCTGCTGACGGTGCGTCTGAATGAATTGAAGTTTGAAAATTTGTATGATGGTACTTTGAGATATATGGATGTGTATGAAATCCATTTGAGCTCTCAAAAACTTGTTGCTCCTGTAAAACAAGAAAAACCCTGATTAGGGACTGTTTGTGTAGGAGACAGTTAAGCGTACCTGATTTTTGTGCAGTGTTGAGTCTCTGCTAATCATGTGATATTCAGAAGACTTCTTGAACAAAAATCTTGGAATTTTGAATTGTGAAAGATTGATTTGATTGATGGTACAAAACACTGAGAATTGTACTGCCAGCAGTTTGGCTGTCGACTGACTGTTCAGGTATTGACGTAGCAGTTAGAGTGAAAAATCAACAGTCAAAGTTAATTTTCTTTTTTGTTGTTTTTTGTTTTTGTTTTATGTGAAAAATGAAAGTTTATTTACATGACTTGTTAGAAAAACACAGACATAATAAATAACTAATATTTACGGTATGCGGGCAAAATTACCGATAATAACCCTGAAAATCATTTAATGCACAGAAATAGGAATATTTGACTGGCAGAAAACACACAAAATATTATCTTAGTAATTAAGCAATATTATGACAAATAGTACAACATTTAATACTGACAGTACAAATATCACATACTATATTGAACAGTACGACGAATAAACGGTACATTTAAGAAATAAGAAATACGGCAAATTTTAAGAATGACGATTGATAACCCATGCTATGAACGATAACATGTAGATGATTGGGAGTGCAACCATTGCAGGTCCACACTCTTCAGGACTATGTAGGCAGAAGAAAGTCATGATCACCGTAGCAATGGTGATGACTGTAAGAAACAGTGTCTCTATCCACTTTGCCATTCTTGTCAGGGAAGAAGAGAAAATAGATATGAGATAGGAATTTGAAAGATGAGTTGGAATTTGATGTGAGATTTTATGAAAGAAAATGAGAGGTATTTATAGAATGGAAAGAAGGAAAGAGACGTTGGGGAATGATGTGATTCCGTACAAAAGGAAAATTTGAGTGGAAGTAAGATTTGAAAGAAAGTGTATGATAGTGTTGGAAAAAAGAGAGATTTGATTTTTGAAAAAGAGATTTGAAAGATTTTTGAAAATAATGGAATATAGTACAAAAATTAGTGGGAAACAAAAGATAGTAATAATCTACTTGTTACCAGTACAGTCTGAGTTTCCTGATTCTGCGCCTGCAAAAAGATTTAACTCTGCACCAATTGTGTCAGTACCATTTATCTGTAAATAAATAAATAGCATGTGTGAAGTAATACACAGTATTTGGCGTTTGCGTAAGAATAAATTCAACTGCAGGCCAAATTACTGTATACGAAAAATTCTAAAAACTAAGTGTTTCATATGTTAGGATATTTGTTGAAATAATCCATGATTATATGAGACCCTTAATTTTCAGATTGGAGTTTTCTTGAAAAATATGTGGGCAAATTTTGGGGTATAACACTATCATTTAAAGGTTTGAGTTTAATCCCTCTGGCCACATTATTTGTTTATTTATAAAAATATATATTATTGAATAAAAAAATAAAGGGTTAATACTACTTTACCCCCTGCCATATAAGCGAGATTCGGTTTACCCCCTCTAAAAAAAAAACTTATTGGACAAACCTTGCAAAATAAAGATTCCATCAAATTTGACCCCGAACAATTTTTTTGGCCAAAATTCTTAGAATCTTGCCTACATGGCAATTTTGGTAGTGCTGACTGTACAACACATAAGCAATGTGGCACAGTCAGCACTGCCACGTGGATTTTTTTTTAAAAAAAATTTTATTGATTTTTTTTTTTAAAACTAATTTTTTTTTAAAAAAAAAAATAATATTTTTTTTAAAATTAATATTTATTTTTCTAAAAAAAATTAAATTTTTTTTAAAAAAATTTAATATTTTTTTAAAAAAAATTTAATATTTTTTTACGTTTTTAAAAAATATTTGACAGTACCTGCGGACTTACGTACGGATTTAAAAATACCTGCGGATTCACCAACGGATTTGACAATACCTGCGGATTTACCTACGAATTTGACAATACCTGGGGATTTACCTTTAAAAATACCTGCGAATTTGACAATACCTGCGAATTTACCTGCGAATTTACCTGCGGATTTACCTACAAATTTGACAATACCTGCGGATTTACCTACGGATTTAAAAATACCTGCGGATTTACCTACGGATTTGACAATACCTGCGGATTTACCTACAAATTTAAAATTACCTGCGGATTTACCTTTAAAAATACATGCGGATTTACCTGCGAATTTGACAATACCTGTGGATTTACCTTTAAAAATACATGCGGATTTAACTGCGAATTTGACAATACCTGTGGATTTACGTACGGATTTGAAAATACCTGCGAATTTATATATAATAAAAATAAATTTTAATAATAATAAAAAAAACAGTAAAACAATTTTGGAAAAAAAAATTTAAAAAAAATTAATAAAAACGTAAAAACGTAAATTTTTTTTAATTTTTCCAATTTTTTATAATTCTTTTTCAATTTTTTTATAATTTATATATAATAAAAACGTAAAAAAAATATTAATTTTTAAAAAAAAAAATTTAAAAAAATCAACAAAATTAATAAAAGAAATTAAAAAAAAAAGAATTAATAAAAAAAATTTTCAAAAAAAAGAATTTTTAAAAAAATTTAAATTCCACGTGGCAGTGCTGACTGTGCCACATAAGCAATGTGCTGTACAGTCAGCACTACCAAAAATGCCATGTAGGCAAGATTCTAAGAATCTTGGCAAAAAAAACTGATCAGGGTCAAATTTGATGGAATCTTTATTTTGCAAGGTTTGTCCGATAAGTTTTTTTTTAGAGGGGGGTAAACCGAATCTCGCCTATATGGCAGGGGGTAAAGTAGTATTAACCCAAAAATAAAAAAAAGAAGTGGAGATGTATTTTTTTTTGGAGCTGTACTTGTTAAAAGTATGAATGTGTGACAATTTTTAATGATTAAGGGTTCTCAAGGGCTTTAAGATTTATTGTAGGGTTGAGACTTGAGAGATAAATCACATAGGGGTGAAAAAGTTTATATGTGTGCGTGTCTGTGTGTGTATTTCTGTATTCGAGTTAGGTTGTTTTTAAAATGTAACATTAAGGTATTTATAAATAGGCTATGCCTAGATCAAAGGTCTCATTGAAAATAGTAACCTTATAGAGAATGGACAGTTAATTCTCTGATATTCAAGGAACATGGTTAACTCCCACGACTCTTTTTCCGTCGTTGTGGACTAAACACACGTCATCCCCATATGACCATGCAATATGGACGGAATATGGGTTATGAATCTAAAGAAGGGGACATCTAATCCCACAAACGGGCGCTAGAACCATAAAAGGCATGATATGAGAGAAACACATGCCTCCACCATGCCCCTTGCGGCCTCTTTCAATTACTCAACTACACAATCCCTCAAGCACGAGGACTTGTAGAGACTAGAGTGTTTTAGTTTACTTTCCCACCTTGAGAGTTGTAGAGGAGCCTTATTGGAGTGTTGTGGGTGACTCTAGCTTTTTTTGGAGAGACTTAGTTGAGTCCCTAAGGGATGACTTAGTTGAATCTACCTAATGAGACTTAGTTGAGTTTTTCTAAAGACTTTTGTCATACCCTAATTTTTGACCCCCTGAGATGCCATATCTTTTAGACTTTTCATCAAAGACAAAATAGATACTCAGAGCAGTCACTTGTTCATCTGATACCCAGTCTAGGGTTTTGAGCCCCATCAAGGACTAAAATTAGGGATCACATTTGGGAAACCCTAGAAAACTCCAGAGGATCACTCAAAGGCATCAATCATCTTCAAATAGCTCATATGACAATATCCATTGGGCATTACACTCCAAGCCAAGATCCACAGTCATCAATTTCATCTGGTCGACAATTAGGGTTTTTGACCTAATTCACCAAGATAGTTGACTTTTAATCAGGACATGGATCTAAAACTCAAAGCATGACTCAAGAGCTCCTATTACCTCAATATAATCGATTCACATCACTCATTTGAAGAGGAGATTTTGATTCATCACAAAAGTCCAAGAATTCACTTCATCTGAAAAAGTCAACTGCACAGAATCACCTTTAACTTTTTGGAAATATTGGTCAACCATGACTTTTGAAGTTTTAAATCATCAATATATGATATTTGAAGTCATTTTTGCCAAACTTTGGAAGGGATTTTCTCAAAATTTCACCTACAAACTGAAAAAAACTTCCAACATGAAAGTTGTAGATTTTGATCCAATAAACAACTTTTAATCAAAGTACATATTAAGGGCTTTCCTAAAGAATTTGGGCAAACACCAAACTAATGAATCAAAGTACATATTAAGGGCTTTCCAAATTGTGCTCAACCTTCTCCAAATTCATTTTGAGCTAAGAGATATGATTGATCAAAGTTAGGCATTTGAAGTGAAACTATAGGTCATGCATAAGTTTGAAATTGGCGATTTTGTGCAAGTGTTTACACTAATTGATACCTCTCAAACTCAGAAACATTACAAGGATAAGAGAAGATCATTTGCATCATTACACAAATATTTGAAGAGAATATTCCAAAACCAAAACATGTGATTATGTAATGATTGCATTTTTAAATTTATGGCAAATGGTGAATCATCAAGGAATCTTGCTCTAAGCCAATTAGAACTCTCCTCTGAATCAGAAATGTTCCCTAAGATCATACAAGATCAATGGTTGGGGAAGCTAGCCCGAAAATGCATCATTGCATTTGGGATATTTTCAAAATTTCTTCATGGCTAAGAAACCAAACTCACTTCACTAAGAAAGCTTGCTATGTTCATTTGCTCTGAACCATTTTCCTATAAATAGAGGGGTCTTTCTCATTCAGAAAACACACCAAAGCAACATAATTCTTGCTTTCTCTCTTCTTTCTTCATACTTAAGGTTTTCAAAGGTTCTTTGGCAAGAAGACTCGGATTCTTCAAACCAGAGCTCTTCCTTTGGAATTAAGTATTCAAACACCTTAGGGGAGTCATTTAGAGGTGATCCAAACCTCTGAAACACTTCTGTACGTGGGGGATCATCATCTTCACCTCTCACTTGGAGCTGTTGCAGTTGGGGTCGAGCAAGAGGTTCTGGGCACTTTCAGTCCAAGTTAAGCATCTCAAAACCTTCCAGGAGGATCACTGAAGCTATCTGGATCGTTGCAACAACTCTGCAACACACTTTGATCAGAGCCAGATCTTCATTTTTCAGGTCTTAATTAGGTATAGATTTCATCTTTACCTTAATTAAGTTGACTTTTGTCAATATTCAAAACTGTTTTCAGTCTCCGATTAAACAAATGATTAAGGTTTTCAAACAACAAAACCTTATATCATTTCAATCATTTTCCAATTGTTTCTCATAAACAGTCATTCATTTTCAATGGGCCTCTAATAGAGTGTAAGACCCAACACCTTTTTCTTTTCATAGTTTGTTTTCAAAAACTCTATTTACAAAATCTTCTTTCTGTTTTCAAAACATTCTTCTGGTATTTGAAGGGCATTATTCCCGGTGAAACTCTTCAGATACCCATGTGACCTTTGTCCATCTTCACTTCTTCTGTTTTCAAAAACCTTTAACTGTTTATCATAAATATTCAACTGTTATCAAAACAACAAAAATTGCTGTTGAGGCTTTGTACATACTTCTTCAAAGGCCTCCACTCCATCCAGGTTAGGCTTTACAAGCTTTCAATTTACAGTTTTTATTTAAATTACTGCCAAATATAGAACTGTTTATATATTTGTTTAGAACTACGTTTGAGTGTAAACCCTAGGACAGTTAAACTATATATATATATATATATATATATTATAGGAATATGACCTAGGATTGAGAATGTCTTCCCGGTGAGGGCTCTTTCCTAATTAGAGATCTGTAGTTCAAACCCCCAAGATGAATTATTCCCGGTGAAACATCTTGGCAAAAACCTTAGAACAAAAATAGGACACATCCATCCAAAGAGGAATTATTCCCGGTGAAACCTCTTACCCATTTGCTTAAAGCCAAAATAAGTTCAAAACCACATAGCTTTCTCTTGTGCTATAACAAGGACCCTCGATGACCCTCGATTAGCCTCCTCTTGGGCTTTGTACAAGGACCCACAGGCTCCTTAAAAGCATTTCCAGCTTCCTCTTAAGCTTGTATACAAGGACCCATCAGGTTTCTCATAAACATAGGAACAGGTCTTTAGTTACCTTTTAGCCTATCCTGGTGAGTTTCTTCCATTCTTTAAACCAGACTTTAAACAAGCTAAGATTGTCTCAATTTCATATTGAGTACACTTTTTGGAATGAGAGTCATGGACAGTCTCTATCACCCTTATCTTCATCAATCTTCCTTAGCAGAGTCTAGGATTCATGTTTGCTTATCCTCAGTCAGTGTCAGCCTTAATCTTGGGCTTTAAAACAAGAAGTCTCCATTAGTTAATCTTTCTGCCATTTTTCACAAAACCCCTGGAAAGGGTTAGCCTCCACATCATTCCTTCATTTCAATAAAAACCCCTGGAAAGGGTTAGCCTCCAAAATCACTCCTTCAAAATCCAAAGATTTATTCCTTTAAAAGATAAATTCCCCAAAAGAGTCAAAGCCCCTGGAAAGGGTCAGCCTCCAAAAAACATGATAAAAATTCAGTCTTTTAATAGTCAATTTCTCCAGCTAAATCAAAATCCTTGCAAAGGGTTAGCTTCCAAAAAACATAAAAATAAATCAGTTTGTTAGAACCTCTAGCAGAATAAAACTCCCCCAGTGAGTCTTTCATTTTTAGCCACAACCTTGGGCTTTGTACAAGGCAGATAAACCATATTTCCCTGTGTCAAAGATTCCTAATCTCAAGGATCTTTCCCCCATAGAGTCTTCCATACTCAGGTTCTTTAAGAGTCCGCCACAACCTTGGGCTTTGTACAAGGCAGAAAATAATATTACCCTTAGCTAGCGTAGCCACAACCTTGGGCTTCATACAAGGCACAAATTAATAACCATCCTCAGTAAGAGTCAGCCACAAGCTTGGGCTTTGTACAAGGCACACAAAATAGAGTCATCCATAGTCTTAAAAAACTCAGTTATCCTCAGTAGTTAGCCACAACCTTGGGCTTTGTACAAGGCACACAAATAGAGTCTCCTTAAGTAGAGTCAGCCAGAATTCTAGGCTTTGTACAGAACACCAAATAAAATCCATCAAATAAACACTCTCCAACTAGAGTCAGCCTCAATTCTGGGCTTTGTACAGAACACAAAAACTCCTTAGTTTAATTTCTCCCTAGTAGAGTTATCTTTCAATAAGTCAATAAAATCAATCAAAAGCCTCAAGCTTGGGCCTCATTCAAGCCAGCTAAAGTCAAATCTTTTATACAGTAGATAGACACAGCTTATCTCTATAGAGAGATATTTTTACTACTCTACCACATTCAAACAAACAAACATTACATTTCATTTTAATTTCAATCAAGTCTCCCATTTAGGATTTTGAAAGGCATGAGCTGGCAGTGTAACCAGACATGTGATTAACTTTCCCTAATTTGGACGAGCATCTTTCTTTCATTTAAGAGATACTAGCATACTTGCAGTCAACCAAGTAAGGTCATTCTCTTAATGAAATGAATTCAGTTATTCTGTCACTCTTTTAAATGTTTGTGGTAGAATAGTAGAAGTACTTCTCTATAAAGATGACTTCATGTCTCTTTACTGTAAACAGAGATTTAATTCAAAGCTTCAACCTTGAGCTTCAAGCAAGGCACCAAAAATAATTAATTTCCCTAGTTAGTTCCCCAAACTACATTAAGCTCTGACTTCCACTAGGGATATGTAGGCATGAGGTTCACAAGGAATCTCAGCGAGCTAATAAAATACCAAAAATAGTCAGTTTGTCTATCTGTCTGTCTTTTTAAATCAATTCCATTCTCTCTCCTAACACAAAGGAAAAACTCTCCCAATCTTTAGCAACAAACACAATCACAATGACACAGAGAAGGTTCCCGTAGAGTACTACGGATATGTAGGGTGCTTAAACTCTTCCCTATGTATAACCGACCCCCCGAACTCCAGAATTTCTAGTCTAGGTGAAATCTCCACACTTAGCAAACTCCTAGGGTTTAGTTGAGATCTTTTTTTCCCTTTCCTACTCGTAGGACAAATAAGAAAGTTCGTGTGATATCGTAGGAAGAACTGAAACAAAATTCATCCCATCCCGGGCGCATTCTCCTTCCAAATTTCGCGTGAAGGGTCTAGCGTGCCGTCCTCCCAAGTGAAACGGGGAGGTAAAAAAACGACACCACAGAAAAATGGCGACTCTGCTGGGGATATAAGTGTTAAAAACCTTGGTTTTTCATCCAAACCAATGGTTGACCTGTTGCTGGTCCAGCCCCAAGGAGGAATTAGGGATGCCAAATTCCCCCTCAAACAAGAGAGGTTCTGCCTAACCTCTGTGTCATTTCATGTGTTTGATGCATTTATATTTGTTTATTTTGTTTATTCTGTATCGGGAAAGGGCTTGATTCCCCCTTGTGGTGAGAAATCCTACACCCGGATTTGAGTGCAACATAAGATAGGATGGAGGATGTCTTCCCGGTGAAGACCCTCTAATCTTGGTTTTCAAATCTACTCTTGGGATTTGCCTGGCTGGTTGTGATTAACTGCGCCAATGAATTCCGAGACTGATTTGTACCAGGAGGACCTAGAAACACATTAACCCAACTTAAAGCCTTTTTTAGGACGTAGAGCGGTGATTACGGAAGTAATTGTCACGCAGATACTACACTCAGAGAAAACTCTCTTATTGATACCAATCAACATATCTTTAAGGTTGAGCAAAAACTCTGAGACCCCTAGAACCCGTTCTACAGGTACAAAAATCCTTATCCTTAGTTTACCATTGGGGCGAGGTTTGCGTTGTGACTTCATGACCACTATACCCTTCTACGCCATGTTTGTTTAAAACTCTTGTGTGTGCATTCATGCATTCATCCTAATAATTAAAACAAAAAAAGAGAGTCTTTTTCGAGTCGTTTTTCAAGGAAACTAAATAACGAACATTTTGAACTTCATAGAAAGAGAGAAACGGAGAAAGGACTTAAGGATCTACACCATGGATTACGGAAGAAAGAGAGCTAGGAAATACACCTTCAAAATTCCTAAGGTCGAGGAATTGGAAAAGCTCGGAAAATTGGTGGTCAACCCCCAGGCTTTCAAGGAGAAGTATGGAAAACTTATGCCTCTTCTCAGCACTAACATCGTGGATGGGATCCTTCCCACATTGGTGCAGTTTTACGATCCAACGTATCACTGCTTTACCTTTCCAGATTATCAGCTCATGCCTACGTTGGAGGAGTACTCTCGTCTAATTGGAATACCCGTGTACGCGCAAGATTCGTACTCCGGTTTGGAAAAGAATCTTAACGACATTATCATTGCTGCAACTACTCCTTTGAACGTAGTCGACGTCAGAACTCATATGGTGAGTAGAGGAGGAATTCAAGGATTGCCCTCCAAGTTCTTGTTAGATCAAGCTCGGTACTTCGTCAACATCCAAGATATGAGCGCATTTGAGGAAATATTGGCTTTGCTTATCTACGGATTGTTTTTGTTTCCTAACATTAACGATTTCGTCGACATCAACACAATTAAGATCTTCTTGATTGGAAATCCAGTTCCAACCTTGCTTGCGGATGCTTATCACCCTGTGCATTCAAGAAACCTGCAGCGAGGAGGATTAATCACATGCTGCGTATCGTTGTTATACGAATGGTTTGTCTCGCACCTGCCAAAGTCTAGCACTTTCTGGAACATGAGGGATGGCCTTTACTGGTCACAGAAAATCATGTCTCTCACTCATACAGACATTGATTGGTGTAGTCCTGACAACGAAGAAACCAAGATCATCTTCAGTTGTGGAAGTTATCCCAATGTACCCCTTATTGGAACTAAGGGAGGAATCAGCTATAATCCAACTTTAGCCCGTCGTCAATACGGCTATCCTATGAAAAACATTCCAAGTAGTATTCAATTGGAGGGTCTGTTCTTCAAGAACATCGACGATCATGGCAACATGCTGAAGAAGGAAATTGTCCAAGCCTAGCGTCTTGTTCACATAAAAGGGAGAAGATTGTTAGGAAAACATCTTTGCATCTCTTTGGATCCTTACCTTCAATGGGTACGCGTCATAGCATTCAAGCTCAGGATGCCATATCAACATCAAGAACCTATTCCCCTAAGGGAACCAATTTACCTTTTCTCAACTGATTTTGAAAAACTGCAAGCGGCATTAAACAAGGTATGCCAAGAAAGGAATGCTTGGAGGAACAAGTATCGAATTGTCAACACGGAAAATGTTGAAATTCAGAACATCCTAAGAAGGAAGGATGAGTTACTTGAAGTACTTGATCGACAAGTGACACAATCATCACTTTCTCATCATATCCCTCCTGCTTCCTGGATCATCGATCAGCTCACCTCAGAGAATGCTCAGCTCAAGAAACAGAAGAAAATGTTAGAACGTGAAGTCGGCTCTTCGTCAAAGTTTTAGAGTCCTTTCTCTCAGTTTCTCTGTATTTCCCTTTTCAAAGTGTGTAAAAACGGAGTTTTCGCTTAATTAATAAAAGTTTGATGTTTCATAACGTAATTATGGTGTTTCCTTGAAAAATAATAACTTAATTACATATCATGCATCGCTTTAGTCATACGCACTGACACGAGAATTGTCACGGATCTAATAGTCACTTTCCTTTCTCCAGAAAGAGAGGAGGAGAAGGAGGTGAACAAAGGCATTCAAGCTGTCTCATCCATACAACACTCGTTCAAGTCACAAGAAAAGAATGGAAGACTTTGAGCAAGAAAATGAAGAACTCAGAGAAGAGATTAATACTCTCAAAGGTACTGTTGAAAGGCTCAATAGTATGGTAGAAGCCCTGGTAGTTGCGCAGAATCAACCAATGCCAGAAGAACCACAAAGGACTGTGGTTTCCGAGATTGTTTCTACTCTTATTCCTCAGTATACCATGCCGCCCGATCGACCTTGGGGCATGCCTTATAACTTTACTCCAGAAGGGTACACACCTCCAGCTTCTGAAGTTCCAAAAGTCACCATGGATATGCGTCCACCGGAGGGTTACAAACCTCTGGAAATTGAAGTTCCAAGAGCAACGACAATGGGTTTCACACAACAGAATGCTGAGATACCAAGATCTGCTGTCATGGCTTCTCCACGACCTATTATGCATACTTTTCCTCCACAGGGCGGACAAGTATATCATCACGCTCCAAGTGAGGATGCTGGTGTGTATGAAAGATTGGACGAGTTCCAAGAACAGTTTCTGCAAATGCAGAAGGAACTCAAGACTCTCCGAGGACAAGATCTATTTGGGAAGAATGTTGCAGACCTCTGTCTGGTTCCAAATGTTAAGATTCCTCACAAATTCAAAGTACCAGAGTTTGAGAAGTACAAAGGGAATTCATGCCCACAAAGTCATCTCGTGATGTACGCTCGAAGAATGTCAACTCAGACTGATAATCAACAATTGCTCATTCATTATTTTCAAGACAGCCTTACTGGTGCTGCACTCAAATGGTACATGAACTTGGACAGTTCAGAGATTCGTACTTTTCGAGACCTCGGAGAGGCCTTCGTCAAACAGTATAAGTACAATCTGGATATGGCTCCCGACAGAGATAAACTCCGTGCCATGACTCAAAAGGATAGAGAAAGCTTCAAGGAATACGCTCAGAGATGGCGTGAAGTTGCTGCTCAAATTTGTCCACCACTTGAAGAGAAAGAAATGACAAAAATCTATCTCAAAACTTTGAGTCCATTTTACTACGGACGAATGGTTGCAAGTGCTCCAAGTGATTTTACGGAGATGGTAAACATGGGTGTACGTTTAGAAGAAACAGTTCGAGAAGGACGCTTGAACAAAGATCGCCAGCTTATCAACCTCAGGTTTCACAACAACCATTTCAACAAAGGTCGCAGCAACCTCAGCAGCAGGTTTGACCTCCAAATTTCAACAACAACCGTGCTCCAAGGTATCCTACCTTTGATCCCATACCGATGCCATATGCGGAATTATTTCCAACACTACTGGCGAAAGGACTCATTCAGACAAAGAGCCCTCCAAATCCTGCATATGAATCATCACATTGGTTCAAGGCTGACCAATCTTGTCCCTATCATCAGGGGGCACCAGGTCACAACATTGAGAGATGTTTCAGTTTCAAGGCCGACGTTCAAAGATTAGTGAAGAGCGGAATGCTATCCTTCAAAGATACTAATCCTAACGTCCAAGCGAATCCTTTGCCGCAGCATAAAGAAGCTTCAGTGAATCTGATAGATCAACACCCTAACGTCATTCAAATCTATGACATCCGTCAGATTGGGGAAAATCTCGTCAAAATGCACGCTAGACAAGCTGGATATGGTCATGTACCACCTCACAACTACTTCACATGTGAAATTTGTTCAAAGAATAATCAAGGATGTGCCGTAGTTCAAGCTGCATTACAAGAACAAATGGACTTAGGATGGATTCAACATATTCAAGTCAAAACTGAGCACGACGTCAACATGGTTCAAGGATGTCCAGGAGACTACAAAATCTACAAAGTTGAAGATCTCGAAGGATCGGTAGTCAGGTTCCATAAGACTTTAAATGGACTTGCCTACTTTGAAACGGATTTCCATCCTTACAGTAGATGCGAAATCGGTCGAAGAAATTCACGAGGATGTTTGCGTGTTCGCAACGACATTCAGAAACTGATGGATGATAATACCATTACAGTTCTTGCCAACAGAAAATATGACGAAGTCTTTACCGTATCTCCTCAAATTAATCAAGTTGAACCTATGCAAGTAAAGTATGACAGCAGGAAGACAGTAATTGATCTGTTAGTCATCTATTTACCAGGTCATGTACCGTATGAGTCCAGCAAGGCTATACCTTACAAGTACAATGCTACATTCATTGAAAATGGTAAGGAAATACCATTACCGTCTGTTGTCAACATTGCTGACATTAGTCGAGTCACCAGAAGTGGACGAGTCTTCAACAGAGCAACCGAAAATGTGGAAAAGCCTTCGGAAGAAGCCCCACATAGGCAAGACAATCATCCGACCAATGTTGTTCAAGAGAAAGAGAATGATGAGATCTTGAAGTTAATCCAGAGGAGTGAATACAACATTGTAGACCAGCTGCTACATACTCCATCTAGGATATTTTTCCTCTCCCTACTATTGAGTTCTGAAGCTCATAGGGAAGCCCTACAGAAATTTTTGGAACAAGCTTTTGTAGAACCAAGTGTTACTGTAGGACAATTCAACAGTATCATTGCCAACATTTCCGCAGGAACTAGCCTGAGTTTCTGTGACGAAGATCTTCCTGAAGAAGGAGTGGA
Organism: Vicia villosa; assembly: GCF_029867415.1. Classification (NCBI taxonomy): domain Eukaryota; kingdom Viridiplantae; phylum Streptophyta; class Magnoliopsida; order Fabales; family Fabaceae; genus Vicia; species Vicia villosa. The sequence goes on along the minus strand of NC_081185.1, from coordinate 71,726,682 downwards.
CCATAATCTTCCACTTCACATCTCAGTTAGCTGCATGGGTGATGTACTCACAGGAGTCCTAATAGACAATGGATCCTCTCTCAACGTCATGCCTAAATCAACATTGTCAAGATTATCCTTCAAAGATTACCCATTGAGGAACAGTCACGTCATCGTCAAAGCATTTGATGGATCAAGGAAGTCAGTTTTTGGAGAAGTGGATCTTCCCATAACTATTGGACCTCAGACGTTCAAAATCACTTTCCAAGTTATGGATATCCCGGCACAATACAGTTGTTTGCTAGGTCGCCCATGGATTCATGAGGCTGGGGCAATTACTTCCACACTTCATCAGAAACTGAAGTTCATAAGAGATGACAAATTGGTAACCGTATGTGGAGAACGAGCTTTGATCGTCAGCAACCTGTCATCATTCTCCGACATAGAACCAAAAGAAGTTGTTGGAACTAAATTCCAAGCACTTTCCTTGGACAAGGAAAAAGGAAAAGAGAAAGCAGCGTCTATTTCTTCCTACAAAGATGCAATCCAAGTTGTAAAGGATGGCACTACCAGTGGTTGGGGGCACATTGATATTCCTACCAACAACAAGAACAGAATAGGAGTTGGATTCTTTCCAACATCATCAAAAGCTATTCCAAGGATTGAGGTAGTTCTCCCAATTCAAGAGACTTTCCGCAGTGGAGATTTTCTTCAACCTGTTCAACAAACAGTCAATACCATCGATACGGAAAACACCGATGAAGAGGAATGGTTATCCTATCTTAACAAAGCAGGATACATCTCCCTACCAGAGTCTGATTCACCTTGCTGTTATCCGACTAAGGGATCTGAAAGTAAGACTCAACCAAGCACTGATGAAGTTACTAACAGCTTCACCACCAGAAGTCATGGTTCATCAGAAGAAGTTCCTCCTATCCCCGAAGAAACTTGGGACACATTGGGAGAACCAAGCGGAAAATTCGACTACATGGTGAAATACTCCGCTCCTAAAAGTTCAAAAATCTCTCTTGAAGACATTGTTCCAACTGGATGGAACATTGATTATGAGTACCTCTCTCAGCCAAAAGAGATGTATAACCCTTGCTATTCAACATCAGCATCTGGTGAAGTCATCATTGAGGATTATATCCCCAATTCACCTTCCGAGGCTACGGATTTAGAGTTCACATACCTAGTCAATGCCATCTTGGTAGAAGAGCAAGACCAAAATACAGAAGAGGATGATCTCGAAAGTGTCTCCGACAACGAGTCTCTCCATTCAGAAGATTGGAAGTTTCCTCAAAAGAAAAACCGACATACTCCACTTGGAAATGGGTATGTTCACACCGCTCAGTCTGCTGAAGTAGAAGAAGATCGTCTGAGTGTTGCAAAGACAGTGGTTGGTAAATCAAGACCTACCACAGGCCAACTTAAGCCTAAGGTTCCAGATTACTTAGTGCACAATGGGGTTCGCCACTATTGGACAGCTGTTGAAGTTTCAACTGTTGTTCGCACTCCTAAGTAGGAACTTTCACCGTTATTTTGTCCTTTCACCATAGCCCAGGGTGAAGAGATGTTTCATAGGGCTTTGCATTTTACTATTTCTTAGGAAAATGTCCCTCTTTGCTTCGCCCAAAGCAATAGAGTTTTGTTTTATAGGGTCTTTGTTTCAAGAAATGAATGTCAATAAATAAAAATGTCATTTTGTTCCTTCATTAGTTTTTCCTTTTCTTTTTTTTTCGGAAATTGGTAATCCTAAAAAACACCCTTAAAAACATCAAAAATTCCATTAACTGCATACACCGAGTCTTCCCTCGTTGTCTAAATAAAACTTATCACACATATGCAGATTAGTCATAAAATACCCCGTTGAAACGAACGACCGTATGACTTCTCCAAGCTTTGGGTTTCCTGTATTCGAGGCAGAGGAAGAAAAAGACAAAGAAATATCAAAGGAAATTTAACGGTTACGTCAAAAAAAGGAAGAGTCCATTCAGCCATACAATGAGCCTCTAGAGATCATTAACCTTGGTTCCGATGAAAGCAGAAAAGAGGTTAAGATTGGAGCTTCGCTCAGTTCAGAGATCAGAGAGAGTTTGATACAGCTGCTCAAAGAATTTTCAGATGTCTTCGCTTGGTCTTATCAGGATATGCCAGGGTTGGATACCAGTATAGTGGAGCATCACTTACCATTAAAAGCAGAATGCCCTCCGGTCAAGCAAAAATTGAGAAGAACTCATCCGGAAATGGCTATGAAAATCAAAGAGGAAGTTCAAAAGCAGATCAACGCTGTTTTCCTCGTCACTTCAGAATACCCTCAGTGGTTAGCTAACATTGTTCCCGTTCCTAAGAAAGACGGAAAAGTCCGCATGTGCGTCGACTACAGAGATTTGAACAAAGCTAGCCCTAAGGATGATTTTCCGTTACCACATATTGACATGTTGGTGGACAGTACAGCAAAATCCAAAGTTTTCTCATTCATGGATGGATTTTCGGGATACAACCAGATCAAAATGGCACCTGAAGACATGGAGAAAACAACTTTCATCACCCCCTGGGGCACGTTCTTCTATCGTGTTATGCTTTTGGACTAAAGAACGCAGGGGCAACTTATCAGACAGCCATGACTACACTTTTCCACGACATGATGCATAAGGAAGTGGAAGTCTATGTGGATGACATGATCGCCAAGTCAGAAAATGAGGAAGATCACATACAGAATCTGACAAAGTTATTTCAACGCTTACGGAAGTTTTAGCTTCGCCTGAATCCCAACAAGTGTACCTTTGGTGTCTACTCAGGAAAACTCCTTGGTTTCATCGTCAGCAAACGAGGAATTGAAGTAGATCCAGACAAAGTCAAGGCATGCAATTCAAGAAATGCCTTCACCCAGAACCGAGAAACAAGTTAGAGGATTTCTTGGACGTCTGAATTACATCTCGAGATTCATATATCTCATGACAGCAACTTGTGCTCCAATTTTCAAACTTCTACGGAAAAATCAGAGTTGCGTCTGGACAGACGATTGTCAGAAAGCGTTCGACAGCATTAAGGAATATCTGCTCGAACCACCCATCTTGTCTCCTCCAGTGGAAGGAAGACCTTTGATAATGTACTTAACCGTCTTAGAAGATTCCATGGGTTGTGTCCTTGGACAGCAAGACGAGACAAAGAGAAAAGAGCATGCCATCTACTACCTGAGCAAGAAATTCACTGACTATGAATCCCGCTACTCCATGCTCGAGAAGACCTGTTGTGCTTTGGCCTGGGCTACCAAGCGTCTCCGCCAGTACATGATTCGACACACTACTTGTTTGATCTCTCATATGGATCCAATCAATTACATCTTTGAAAAGCCTACTTTAACCGGGAGAATTGCCCGTTGGCAGATGTTGTTATCAGAATATGACATTGAATATCACGCACAAAAAGCCGTGAAAGGAAGCATCCTAGCTGAGCACCTGGCTCACCACCCACTCAATGGTCATGAATCAACCATTTTTGATTATCCGGACGAGGACGTCATGTACCTCAAGATGAAAGACTATGACGAGCCACTACCAGACGAAGGACCTGAGAAAGGATCCCAGTGGGGCTTGATCTTTGACGGAGCTGTCAATGTTTATGGACGAGGAGTTGGGGCGATCATTGTTACACCATAGGGTACCCATATTCCATTTACCGCCAGATTAACTTTCAAATGCACAAACAATGAGGCCGAGTATGAAGCTTGCATCATGGGTCTCGAAGAAGCCGTGGATCTAAGAATCAAACACTTGGATGTATACGGAGATTCTGCTTTGGTCATCAATCAAATCAAAGGAGAATGAGAAACACGCCAACCAGGGCTAATCCCTTGCAAAGACTACGCGAGAAGATTGTTTCCATTCTTCGACAGGGTAGATTTTCATCACATTCCTCGTGAAGAAAATAACTTGGCTGATGCATTAGCCACACTCTCTTCCATGATTAGGATTAATCATTGGAATGACATTCCTCAGATCGATGTCATGCGCCTGGATAGGCCTGCTCATGTTTTCACTATAGAAGCAATCATCGACGACAAACCATGGTATCACGACATCAAAAATTTTCTTCAAAGACAAGAGTACCCTTTTGGGGCATCAAAGAAAGATAGAAAAACTTTGAGAAAGTTAGCTGGTAGATTCTTCCTGAATGAAGATGTTCTGTACAAGAGAAATTTCGACATGGTTCTGCTCAGATGCGTTGACAAGAAAGAAGCAGAAGCACTCATGAGAGAAATATATGAAGGTTCCTTTGGTACTCAAACCAATGGAAACACCATGACAAGGAAAATACTGAGAGCAGGATATTATTGGCTGACGATGGAGTCAGATTGCTACCAGTATGCAAAGAGGTGCCACAAATGCCAGATCTACGCCGATAGAATTCATGTACCGCCATCTCTTCTTAACATACTCTCTTCCCCTTGGCCTTTCTCCATGTGGGGAATAAACATGATTGGAATGATTGAGCCGAAAGCATCCAACGGACATCGCTTCATCTTGGTAGCCATAGACTATTTCGCCAAGTGGATTGAAGAAGCTTCATATGCAAACGTTATAAGACAAGTTGTCGTCAGGTTTATCAAGAATCACATCATCTGTCGCTACGGCATTCCTAGCAGGATAATCACTGACAATGGGTCAAATTTGAATAATAAAATGATGAAGGAGCTTTGTGAAGAATTCAAGATTGAGCATCACAACTCATCTCCTTACAGACCAAAGATGAATGGAGCTGTAGAAGCAGCTAACAAGAATATCAAGAAAATCATTCAGAAGATGGTCATCACTTACAAAGATCGGCATGAAATGCTCCCGTTTGCTCTTCATGGTTACCGTACATCTGTACGTACTTCGACTGGAGCAACTCCTTTCTCCCTTGTATATGGCATGGAGGCAGTCCTATCTATAGAGGTTCAGATCCCATCAATGAGAGTCTTGATGGAGGCAAAATTAATAGAAGTCGAGTGGTGTCAAAGCAAATTCGATGAATTGATTTTAATCGAAGAAAAGCGCATGACAGCTTTATGCCACGGACAACTATATCAACAAAGAATGAAGAAAGCTTTCGACAAAAAGGTTTGACCTCGCACAATCAAAGAAGGCGACCTTGTACTCAAAAATATTCAATCTTTTCTTACAGATTCGAGAGGGAAATGGACTCCCAATTATGACGGCCCATACGTGGTCAAGAGAGCTTTCTCAGGAGGAGCCTTAATACTCACGACTATGGATGGAGAAGAATTCACCCGTTCTGTGAACGTCGACGCAGCCAAGAAATACTTCGCCTAAATAAACAAAAAAAATAGCTCGCTAAGTTGAAAACTCGCAAAGAGCGGCTTAGGCAAAAAAGAGCGTCTCGGTGAATCGAAAACCCGAAAGGGCAGTTCAGGCAAAAGTTAGAGACATAAAAAATATATATATAATCAATCCCGGTAGACTTAAAACCTAAAAGGGGTAGTTTACGCAAAAGTTAGGGATAAATGGCAAGTAACTCTGTTCAGGACAAACTTGATCATTCGAAATCCATAGCGGAGTATTCATCATCAGTAGATCATCTTCTACGAAGCACGCATGCAGCGCAATTCAGAGTGGAAGGGAAATATAACGGTCGTCACATTTCATCGTAGCCCTTTTCCCGAAAATTACCAATTTCCAACTTTGTAAATACTCCATGGAATCAAGCATTTGGCTGATTACCATTCCATAAATAATAATTTGAGCCTTGTGCCTTTTCTTTCCAAATCTAGTCTTATTCAGTTTCTTGAAATGCATTTTAAGTTTAAATAGTCATTTTCTTGAAACAAAATGTTTTCATAAAATAAAATGAATTTACTTACAAAAATAAAGGTGAAATTTCTTTCTAAGGTTTACAAACAATAGGAAGAATACAAACAGTTGCTCCGAGAACGGTCGAGACTCCGGGAACCTAGATTTCCCCATGAGGTCGCTTTGCGAATATCTCCGGATGACGGATCTTCACTTTAAATCATGTCACTCACTTCAAAACAGCGGGCAACTGATAACCAGATACCCCCAATGGAGTGCATCTCTCAAGAAGAAGACATCTTCTGATCGTCACAAAATTCAAGTCGTATCATAGGATTTCACATCCGCGATAATTCTATTCACATTCACTTTACATTTTATAATTATCATGATTTTCATACATTACATCATAATTGCATAGTCTAGTCGGGCTTTGATCATGTGAATGCCCAAGTCATTAAGGCATGTACTCGAGTTTCCCCTGCAAGTCGCGGAGGAACTTTCGTCTTCAAGACGACATTTCATACACAAGGATCTCCCCGAGCAGGTCAACAAATGGCAGTCTCCTTTAAAGAGATAGTTTGTTCACTTTTGGAGTTCCTCAGCTGAGATTCTCCCGCAGAGCGACACTCGACATCTCTCTTCAGATAAGATAGTTTGTTTCGCATTTGCCGTTCCTCACAAAGTCGTTGCATATACCCGGCAAGGTCAATGGATGACAGTTTTCATCAGGAAAATAACTCTGATTCTCCGGCCAAGTTGACAAGCGACAAATTTTCTCCCAGGAGGATGCTTCAACAAATCCTCAACGGAGTCAGTAAATGATAATCTTCTTCAAAGAAGATAGTTCAGATTCCTCAGCACGAGTCAATAAACGACAGTTTTCTACCTTGGAAAACGACTCGTTTCCACCCCAGCAGATCGACAAATGATCCCCAGCGAAGTCAGTGAATGGCAGTCTCTTTCAGCAGAAGACAGTTCACTCATTTTTTTCGGAGTAAATAACGAATGGCAGCCTTCTTCATGAAGACAGTTCGTTTCGCTTAAAAAAAATTTTCCTCAACAAAGTCCGCAAATGGCAGTCTCTTTCAGCAGAAGACAGTTTGCTCACTTTCTTTCACGACAGGGTCAACAAATGCCAGTCTCTCCCAGTAGAAGACAGTTTGTTCCCCTAGCAATTGGCAAATGGGAGTCTTTCCCCAAGGAAAGACAGTTTGTCTGTTAAATACTCAAGAAATCGACAAATGGCAGTTTCTTTAATCAGTTTGTCTGTTTCTGGGATGTTTCATCCCCTTCATAGTCGACAAATGGCGGTTTTCCTCTTAGGAAAACAGTTTGTTGATTCCCCTTCAGAGTCGACAAATGGCGGTTTTCCTCTTAGGAAAACAGTTTGTTGATTCCCCGGCATGAGTCGACAAATGGCGATTTTCCTCTTAGGAAAACAGTTTGTTGATACCCCGGCATGAGTCGACAAATGGCGGTTTTCCTCTTAGGAAAACAGTTTGTTGATTCCCCGGCATAAGTCGACGAATGGTGGTTTTCACCCCGAAAACAGTTCGTCCGCTTTCAAGCAAAGTCATTAGCCCCTCAAAAGATCATGAGGACATATGACATTCTTTCAAAGACGTCAAGTCAAAAGGAAAGATGGTGAAGTTTCTTTATTACCATCAAATGGCGTCTCATCTCCAAGTGCTGATGAGATGTTTGATGAGGAAACAAACCTTTGAAGTTTCTTTATTACCATCAAATGGCGTCTCATCTCCAAGTGGTGATGAGATGTTTGATGAGGAAACAAACCTTTGAAGTTTCTTTATTACCATCAAATGGCGTCTCATCTCCAAGTGCTGATGAGAAGTTTGATGAGGAAACAAACCTTTGAAGTTTCTTTATTACCATCAAATGGCGTCTCATCTCCAAGTGCTGATGAGAAGTTTGATGAGGAAACAAACCTTTGAAGTTTCTTTATTACCATCAAATGGCGTCTCATCTCCAAGTGCTGATGAGAAGTTTGATGAGGAAACAAACCTTTGAAGTTTCTTTATTACCATCAAATGGCGTCTCATCTCCAAGTGCTGATGAGAAGTTTGATGAGGAAACAAACCTTTGAAGTTTCTTTATTACCATCAAATGGCGTCTTGTCTCCAAGTGCTGATGAGAAGTTTGATGAGGAAACAATCCTTGGAGAATTTTCTCTTTATCTGAGATATTGTCCAAGATCACAACTGAGACCAGTTTCGAGATATGGACATCCGAAACGAAGGGAGGTTGTTTACCTTTTTCTAAGTATCGACGCTTAGTTAAAGAAGATGGTTTGTGCATGTTATTTTGCCAACCATTCACCCGAATCCACATTACATGTTTCTACAGGAGTTTGTCTCCCTATCCCCCGCCAAGTGCGACAACGGGATCAAGTCATACAAAGATTTTCATCATTGCAACATCTCAGGAACGCCCAAAAATTCGGGCATTCTTTGGTATTTAAGTCTCTTTCACTCTGAAGCAATCGAGATATTAATCTCTCTTGTAAGTTTAAGAGTGCGCCTAAGAGGGGGGGTGAATTAGGTTTTCAAAGATTTATCCGGTTTTTAGAATACTTGTACTTATTTTTGGTTAAGTGTTTGAAGGTTTTTGAATGGTTCTTTTCTTTTCTTGATAATAGTGATGAAAGCGGTAAATTGCGGAAAAGTAAAGAACACAATGATGTATACTGGTTCCCCTCACAATCCGAGAGTACTCCAGTCCCCTTTCAACACGAAAGAGATTTCACTATTGTTAGATATTTGTACAAGCCTAATCCCAAGACTTATCCTACAATCTTCTAACACCCAAACCACCAAGAACAATCCTCTTGGATTTATCAAGTTGAAATGAAAACAATCCTCTCACTTTCAACTTCTTGTTTCCAACAATCCTGAAAACAAGGAATACACTTCACACAATCTTAATTCCAACAATCCTGGAAAAATAAGATGTGATACAAACAAGAATTTTTGAATAAATAAATTTGTAGTATATAAATCCTATGAAGGATTTCTTCTCTTTCAAATATGAAACTCAAGAACAATATACTCTCTTAAGTGCTCAAGATACTTTATGAATATGATATGAAAAAAAATGAATCAAAAGTATCACTTGATGAAATTTGTATTTGGTAAAAAATATGCAGAGAGTTTTTATTTAATTTATTGAAAGAGGTTAAATCTAAAATGAATTTGAAAATGATTTTATAGAGTAAAGAAAACTCTACGTAAAAAAGGCAATGGTTGATAAATATTATTGAAAGAAACTCATAACATAATATGAAGATAAATTGTAAAAAGATTTTATTTAAAACGAGACATTGTTTCAGGAATATATTTTTTATTTCAAAAACTAAACGGTATCAATCCATTGGTTCATAAAGCAAATTAATTGGCTTAGATAAATAACGTAACGTTCCTAAAGTAAAACGACTAGATGAAAATGTGTATATTAAAAAAAAAAATTATTTGTTTCAGTATGTACCAAAAAAGAAATGGAAAAGATCAATTGATAGATCCACAAAGCCAATCGGTTGGCTTACTGAAAAACAACATATTTGAAATTTGAATCCATGCTAATTGATTGCATTAAACATCTAATATATTGTCTCACAAAGATATGAAAAAAAGTTCTCACAATCTATTGAAAAAAATATATATAATTTTTAAGAGTAAAAAAAAAAAAGTAGCAATATATTTTTCAAAAAATTAAAACGTTGAATTTTAACGTTGAATTTCTTTTACTAAGTTTTAAGTTTTAATTATGCATGATTAAATTATTTTGAGCACTAAGATTATATATGATAAAAAGTTTAATATACCTTAAAACTTGATGAAAAAATATTGAACAAACTCATGCATCTTTTTCCTTCTTTTTGATACATGTACATGATCTTGAGAGATTTAAAGTTGTCTTCATCAAAACACAATGTTGTAGAGGCTTGCCTTCACATTCTCCCCCTTTTTGATGATGACAACCTTTGAAATTTGAAGTGTTTAATGTTCTTATGTGAATGCTCCCCCTAACTTTGATAACTCCCCCTTGATCAAAGCTTTCCCTTGATTTATAAAGAATTTGACTTTTTTTTGTGGCTGCAAATGTTAGAGACAAGCAAGCATACACATATACACAAATATCTTCTCCCCCTTTGTCATTATCAAAAAGGATGGGAAAAATATAAATTATTGAAAATAAAATATGAACACAATTAATTCTTTACCTATGAGTTTTACCTCATGAGTGACTTCATCAAACATTCATCTTTGGTGAATATTATTTTGAAGCTTTTGTCACAAAGTTGACTTTTGCTTTAGAAGATTTTGCTTTAGTCCTTCAACATAAAGTATATCCTCAATGGATATGAAAGTTAGTACTTCAACTTTGACAATGCCAAGAATTCTTCCTTTAAGGTATTCCTCATATGAAATAACCCTTGGACTTTTAGAACTAGATTTGAAAGTTAGTTTAAGTCTTCCATCAAATGCTTAGAACCACCACTTGTCAAAAACACCATGGATTTTAAGTGGTCCTCAAGCAAACCTACAAAACAAATTATGTTTGATTTGGTACCCAATGTGCTTTGGGTCCATCATAGTTAGTTCCTTTCTTTACCCATACATAATGTCCACTAGGAACACTAAAGTTCCTTACATAACAAGCATTGGGTGTGTGACCAATAATACCACAATAAAAACAAGTAGGTTCAAAGTTGCTTTTATATCTAGGAACATATGGTTTCTTTTTAGGAAACCTTTTAGGATGATGATGAACCTTTTGTGCCTTATCCAATTTGTTGAATTGTTCACTTGCCTTCACAAAGATAGTTTTACTAGTACTTGGTTTAGACTTTGCATATCCAAGACCACTTTTATCATTAGGGAATCTTTGTTGCCTAAGGACACCTTCCAACCCAATTTGTCCTTTTTCATACCTTTCAAGGACTCTCTTTAATTGAACAATTTGAAAAGAAAGTGATTCACAATTCTTGCATGCAACACTATCTTCTTGAACACTAATCATTTTTTCTTTGTTATCTTTTTGTTCTTCTCCAATTATCTTAACCTTCTCTTCTAAAGATGATATTATTTTCTTTTGAGATGAGATAGTTTTATAGAGAATTTTGCACTCATTTAACAATTCATTTATTGCATTTTGAACATCATTATCAAAAAGAGAAAATTCATTACTAACCTCATTGTCTTCATCATCGGAATGGTGTGTTGCTACCAATGCAAGATTCACATGTTCTTCATCTGAAGATGAACTTATTTCATTGTCATCCCATGCTACATATGCTTTCTTTGATTTTTTATCCTTATTTTTCTTGAAGTATTTGTTCTTCTTTTCAAGTTTAGGGCATTCACTTTTGACATGTCCTCTTTCTCCACATTCAAAGCATTTAATCTTCCTTGTTGGTGCTTCTTCTTTAATGATCTCCTTTTTCTTTTCTTTTCTTAGAAACTTTTCAAATTTTTTGATAAACTCATCATCTTCTTCACTAGTGGATTCATCCTCTTGATTGCTATCATGATGTTTGACTCTTGTCTTCAAGGCAATATCTTTTGAATCTTTCATTTGAATTTCATGCGTTTCAAGTCTTCCGAGTTCTGTTTCATATTCTTGAAGTTTACCGAACAAGGTTGCAGAAGTCATCTTTGATAGATTCTTTTTCTCGGATATCGCCGTTACTTTCGGTTGCCATTCTCTTGTTAAAGATCTAAGCACCTTTAGATTTAGTTCTTCGGTAGGGAGAGTCTTACCGAGTGCCTTCAAGTGATTTGTCAAATGAACGAATCGTTTTTGCAATTCGAGAATAGTTTCTCTGGGCTTCATTCTAAACAATTCGTATTCTTGGCTTAGGGTATTCAATCTTGATCTTTTAACTTCGGTGGTACCTTCGTGAGTTTCTACAAGAGTATCCCATATTTCCTTTGCTGTTGTACATGCTGATACTCGGAAAAATTCATCCATACTAAGAGCACCATGAAGAAGACTGACCGCCTTTTTGCCAGCGAGAACCCTTTTTCTATCATTATCATCCCATGACGCTTTAGGTTTCTCCGATCCAACACCATTAACGACCGTTGTAGGAACATGAGGACCTTGTAGGACAGCCTCCCAAACTTCTTCTCCTTGTGCTTCTAGATGAGCCTTCATTTGAATTTTCCAAAAGTCAAAATATTCACCACAAAACAATGGAGGCTTGTTGTTAGAACCACCATCTTTGAAAACCGGTCTTTGATTTGCGGAAGCCATTCTGGATCTTTAGGAACAAGTTACCTATAACTTGCTCTGATGCCAATTGTAAGTTTAAGAGTGCGCCTAAGAGGGGGGGTGAATTAGGTTTTCAAAGATTTATCCGGTTTTTAGAATACTTGTACTTATTTTTGGTTAAGTGTTTGAAGGTTTTTGAATGGTTCTTTTCTTTTCTTGATAATAGTGATGAAAGCGGTAAATTGCGGAAAAGTAAAGAACACAATGATGTATACTGGTTCCCCTCACAATCCGAGAGTACTCCAGTCCCCTTTCAACACGAAAGAGATTTCACTATTGTTAGATATTTGTACAAGCCTAATCCCAAGACTTATCCTACAATCTTCTAACACCCAAACCACCAAGAACAATCCTCTTGGATTTATCAAGTTGAAATGAAAACAATCCTCTCACTTTCAACTTCTTGTTTCCAACAATCCTGAAAACAAGGAATACACTTCACACAATCTTAATTCCAACAATCCTGGAAAAATAAGATGTGATACAAACAAGAATTTTTGAATAAATAAATTTGTAGTATATAAATCCTATGAAGGATTTCTTCTCTTTCAAATATGAAACTCAAGAACAATATACTCTCTTAAGTGCTCAAGATACTTTATGAATATGATAAGAAAAAAAAATGAATCAAAAGTATCACTTGATGAAATTTGTATTTGGTAAAAAATATGCAGAGAGTTTTTATTTAATTTATTGAAAGAGGTTAAATCTAAAATGAATTTGAAAATGATTTTATAGAGTAAAGAAAACTCTACGTAAAAAAGGCAATGGTTGATAAATATTATTGAAAGAAACTCATAACATAATATGAAGATAAATTGTAAAAAGATTTTATTTAAAACGAGACATTGTTTCAGGAATATATTTTTTATTTCAAAAACTAAACGGTATCAATCCATTGGTTCATAAAGCAAATTAATTGGCTTAGATAAATAACGTAACGTTCCTAAAGTAAAACGACTAGATGAAAATGTGTATATTAAAAAAAAAAATTATTTGTTTCAGTATGTACCAAAAAAGAAATGGAAAAGATCAATTGATAGATCCACAAAGCCAATCGGTTGGCTTACTGAAAAACAACATATTTGAAATTTGAATCCATGCTAATTGATTGCATTAAACATCTAATATATTGTCTCACAAAGATATGAAAAAAAGTTCTCACAATCTATTGAAAAAAATATATATAATTTTTAAGAGTAAAAAAAAAAAAGTAGCAATATATTTTTCAAAAAATTAAAACGTTGAATTTTAACGTTGAATTTCTTTTACTAAGTTTTAAGTTTTAATTATGCATGATTAAATTATTTTGAGCACTAAGATTATATATGATAAAAAGTTTAATATACCTTAAAACTTGATGAAAAAATATTGAACAAACTCATGCATCTTTTTCCTTCTTTTTGATACATGTACATGATCTTGAGAGATTTAAAGTTGTCTTCATCAAAACACAATGTTGTAGAGGCTTGCCTTCACATCTCTCCCTCCAGATGAAAGAAACTTAAATAGGGGCATCTGTCATACCCTAATTTTTGACCCCCTGAGATGCCATATCTTTTAGACTTTTCATCAAAGACAAAATAGATACTCAGAGCAGTCACTTGTTCATCTGATACCCAGTCTAGGGTTTTGAGCCCCATCAAGGACTAAAATCAGGGATCACATTTGGGAAACCCTAGAAAACTCCAGGGGATCACTCAAAGGCATAAATCATCTTCAAATAGCTCATATGACAATATCCATTGGGCATTACACTCCAAGCCAAGATCCACAGTCATCAATTTCATCTGGTCGACAATTAGGGTTTTTGACCTAATTCACCAAGATAGTTGACTTTTAATCAAGACATGGATCTAAAACTCAAAGCATGACTCAAGAGATCATATTACCTCAATATAATCCATTCACATCACTCATTTGAAGAGGAGATTTTGATTCATCACAAAAGTCCAAGAATTCACTTCATCTGAAAAAGTCAACTGCACAGGATCACCTTTGACTTTTTGGAAATATTGGTCAACCATGACTTTTGAAGTTTTAAATCATCAATATATGATATTTGAAGTCATTTGATCAAGGAAAATCAAGAAAATCAATCAAGAATCAAAAGTCAAAAGTTTGACTTTTCATACTTAGAAAATTTTCTAAGTGTTTTCAAGTGATTTTTGCCAAACTTTGGAAGGGATTTTCTCAAAATTTCACCTACAAACTGAGAAAAACTTCTAACATGAAAGTTGTAGATTTTGATCCAATAAACAACTTTGACACATATAACGTTTTGGCTAAAAATCAACCATTGAAGAGTTATGGAGCTTCAAAGTGGCTGCCTTCACAAAAAATGCAAGAAAACCCTAGTTTTCTTCAAACTTTATGGGACTTTTTCACTAATTTCCCTAAAGAATTTGGGCAAACACCAAACTAATGAATCAAAGTACATATTAAGGGCTTTCCAAGTTGTGCTCAACCTTCTCCAAATTCATTTTGAGCTAAGAGATATGATTGATCAAAGTTAGGCATTTGAAGTGAAACTATAGGTCATGCATAAGTTTGAAATTGGCGATTTTGTGCAAGTGTTTACACTAATTGATACCTCTCAAACTCAGAAACATTACAAGGATAAGAGAAGATCATTTGCATCATTACACAAATATTTGAAGAGAATATTCCAAAACCAAAACATGTGATTATGTAATGATTGCATTTTTGAATTTATGGCAAATGGTGAATCATCAAGGAATCTTGCTCTAAGCCAATTAGAACTCTCCTCTGCATCAGAAATGTTCCCTAAGATCATACAAGATCAATGGTTGGGGAAGCTAGCCCGAAAATGCATCATTGCATTTGGGATATTTTCAGATTTTCTTCATGGCTAAGAAACCAAACTCACTTCACTAAGCAAGCTTGCTATGTTCATTTGCTCTGAACCATTTGCCTATAAATAGAGGGGTCTTTCTCATTAAGAAAACACACCAAAGCAATAGAATTCTTGCTTTCTCTCTTCTTTCTTCATACTTAAGGTTTTCAAAGGTTCTTTGGCAAGAAGACTCGGATTCTTCAAACTAGAGCTCCTCCTTTGGAATTAAGTATTCAAACACCTTAGGGGAGTCATTTAGAGGTGATCCAAACCTCTGAAACACTTCTGTACGTGGGGGATCATCATCTTCACCTCTCACTTGGAGCTGTTGCAGTTGGGGTCAAGCAAGAGGTTCTGGGCACTTTCAGTCCAAGTTAAGCATCTCAACACCTTCCAGGAGGATCACTGAAGCTATCTGGATCGTTGCAACAACTCAGCAACACACTTTGATCAGAGCCAAATCTTCATTTTTCAGGTCTTAATTAGGTATAGATTTCATCTTTACCTTAATTAAGTTGACTTTTGTCAATATTCAAAACTGTTTTCAGTCTCCGATTAAACAAATGATTAAGGTTTTCAAACAACAAAACCTTATATCATTTCAATCATTTTCCAATTGTTTCTCATAAACAGTCATTCATTTTCAATGGGCCTCTAATAGAGTGTAAGACCCAACACCTTTTTCTTTTCATAGTTTGTTTTCAAAAATTGTATTTACAAAATCTTCTTTCTGTTTTCAAAACATTCTTCTGGTATTTGAAGGGCATTATTCCCAGTGAAACTCTTCAGATACCTATGTGACCTTTGTCCATCTTCACTTCTTCTGTTTTCAAAAACCTTTAACTGTTTATCATAAATATTCAACTGTTATCAAAACAACAAAAATTGTTGTTGAGGCTTTGTACATACTTCTTCAAAGGCTTCCACTCCATCCAAGTTAGGCTTTACAAGCTTTCAATTTACAGTCTTTATTTAAATTACTGCCAAATATAGAACTGTTTATATATTTGTTTAGAACTACGTTTGAGTGTAAACCTTAGGAAATTTAAACTATATATATATATATATATATATATATAAATATTATAGGAATATGGCCTAGGATTGAGAATGTCTTCCCGGTGAAGGCTCTTTCCTAATTAGAGATCTGTAGTTCAAACCCCCAAGATGAATTATTCCCGGTGAAACATCTTGGCAAAAACCTTAGAACAAAAATAGGACACATCCACCCAAAGAGGAATTATTCCCGGTGAAACCTCTTACCCATTTGCTTAAAGCCAAAATAAGTTCAAAACCACATAGCTTTCTCTTGTGCTATAACAAGGACCCTCGATGACCCTCGATTAGCCTCCTCTTGGGCTTTGTACAAGGACCCACAGGCTCCTTAAAAGCATTTCTAGCTTCCTCTTGAGCTTGTATACAAGGACCCATCAGGTTTCTCATAAACATAGGAACAGGTCTTTAGTTACCTTTTAGCCTATCTTGGTGAGTTTCTTCCATTCTTTAAACCAGACTTTAAACAAGCTAAGATTGTCTCAATTTCATATTGAGTACACTTTTTGGAATGAGAGACATGGACAGTCTCTATCACCCTTATCTTCATCAATCTTCCTTAGCAGAGTCTAGGATTCATGTTTTCTTATCCTCAGTCAGTGTCATCCTTAATCTTGGGCTTTAAAACAAGAAGTCTCCATTAGTTAATCTTTCTGCCATTTTTCACAAAACCCCTGGAAAGGGTTAGCCTCCACATCATTCCTTCATTTCAATAAAAACCCCTGGAAAGGGTAAGCCTCCAAAATCACTCCTTCAAAATCCAAAGATTTATTCCTTTAAAAGATAAATTCCCCAAAAGAGTCAAAACCCCTGGAAAGGGTCAGCCTCCAAAAAACATGATAAAAATTCAGTCTTTTAATAGTCAATTTCTCCAGCTAAATCAAAATCCCTGGAAAGGGTTAGCTTCCAAAAAACATAAAAATAAATCAGTTTGTTAGAACCTCTAGCAGAATAAAACTCCCCCAGTGAGTCTTTCAATTTTAGCCACAACCTTGGGCTTTGTACAAGACAGATAAACCATATTTCCATGTGTCAAAGATTCCTAATCTCAAGGATCTTTCCCCCATAGAATCTTCCATACTCAGTTTCTTTAAGAGTCCTCCACAACCTTGGGCTTTGTACAAGGCAGAAAATAATATTACCCTTAGCTAGAGTAGCCACAACCTTGGGCTTCATACAAGGCACAAATTAATAACCATCCTCAGTAAGAGTCAGCCACAACCTTGGGCTTTGTACAAGGCACACAAAATAGAGTCATCCATAGTCTTAAAAAACTCAGTTATCCTCAATAGTTAGCCACAACCTTGGGCTTTGTACAAGGCACACAAATAGAGTCTCACTAAGTAGAGTCAGCCACAATTATGGGCTTTGTACAGAACACCAAATAAAATCCATCAAATAAACACTCTCCAACTAGAGTCGGCCTCAATTCTGGGCTTTGTACAGAACACAAAAACTCCTTAGTTTAATTTCTCCCCAGTAGAGTTATCTTTCAATAAGTCAATAAAATCAATCAAAAGCCTCAAGCTTGGGCCTCATTCAAGCCAGCTAAAGTCAAATCTTTTATACAGTAGATAGACACAGCTTATCTCTATAGAGAGATATTTTTACTACTCTACCACATTCAAACAAACAAACATTACATTTCATTTTAATTTCAATCAAGTCTCCCATTTAGGATTTTGAAAGGCATGAGCTGGTAGTGTAACCAGACATGTGATTAACTTTCCCTAATTTGGACGAGCATCTTTCTTTCATTTAAGAGATACTAGCATACTTGCAGTCAACCAAGTAAGGTCACTCTCTTAATGAAATGAATTCAGTTATTCTGTCACTCTTTTAAATGTTTGTGGTAGAATAGTAGAAGTACTTCTCTATAAAGATGACTTCATGTCTCTTTACTGTAAACAGAGATTTAATTCAAAGCTTCAACCTTGAGCTTCAAGCAAGGCACCAAAAATAATTAATTTCCCTGGGTAGTTCCCCGAACTACATTAAGCTCTGACTTCCACTAGGGATATGTAGGCATGAGGTTCACAAGGAATCTCAGCGAGCTAATGAAATACCAAAAATAGTCAGTTTGTCTATCTGTCTGTCTTTTTAAATCAATTCCATTCTCTCTCCTAACACAAAGGAAAAACTCTCCCAATCTTTAGCAACAAACACAATCACAATGACACAGAGAAGGTTCCCGTAGAGTACTACGGATATGTAGGGTGCTTAAACTCTTCCCTATGTATAACCGACCCCCCGAACTCCAGAATTTCTAGTCTAGGTGAAATCCCCACACTTAGCAAACTCCTAGGGTTTAGTTGAGATCTTTTTTTCCCTTTCCTACTCGTAGGACAAATAAGAAAGTTCGTGTGATATCGTAGGAAGAACTGAAACAAAATTCATCCCATCCCGGGCGCATTCTCCTTCCAAATTTCGCGTGAAGGGTCTAGCGTGCCGTCCTCCCAAGTGAAACGGGGAGGTAAAAAAAACGACACCACAACTGTTATTTAAGTCCCTCATGTGAGACTTAGTTGAGTCTTTCTGACGAGACTTAGTTGACTTCTCCATGCGAGACATAGTTGAGTCCCTCAGACTAAACTTAATGAGTCTTGTAGGCAAGACTTAGTTGAGTCTTTCTGTCGAAACATAGTTGAGCCCTTTAGGTGAGGCTTAGTTGAGTCTTTTTTATGAGACTTAGTTGATTCCCTTAGGCGACACTTAGTTGAGTCCCTCGGGAAAGACTTAGTTGAGTCTTTTTAACGAGACTTAGTTGAGTCCCTCAGGTGAAACTTAGTAATTGAGTCCTTCGAACGAGACTTAGTTTAGTATTCCCGGTGAGACTTAGTTGAGTCCCTCAAGCGAGACATAGTTAAGTCTTCTTGGCGAGACTGGGTTGAGCCTCTCGAGCGAGACTTAGTTGAGTTTGTTAGAACATAGTTTGGTTCTAATCATATTTGTAGTGTTTTGATGATAACAAGCAAATAAATTTTGTATAAGCAAATGTGGTACTCTAATTATATGTTTTTGATTTCAGAAGATGATTCAATACAAGTACCATCAGAACTTGATGCGCAAAGATGAACAAATGCAGAAATGCTCAAGTCTTAAAGCAACTTCTGATAAAGCACCAAAACCGCTGCAAACATAATGATACAAAAGATATATTCCAAGATGAACAGAAGATCATGAAGTCTGACTCAAAAATAAAAATACCGTTAAAAACATAATCATTAACAAGGAGGATGCAACACTCAAAAAGCGCAACTTCCAAGGTTGGTTGAAGAAGCTATCCACATGCAGCTCATTGGAGAAAACAAACCAAAAAGCAACACGCAAGCATTAAATGTTTTGTTCAAGAATCAAGTTAGCGGATAAAAAATCTTGAGCTATATATTCATGTTCGTTTGAAACAACACACACAATGATTACTCACACGAACCTCATTATTCTGAAAAATTATCAAAGTGTGAAGATACATCACAACTCTCTGAAGAAAAGTTCTCATATCCATATTATGAGTTCGAAATCTTTGTACAAAATATTAGTGAAATATCACAATCGTGATTAACTCTTTGTAGAAGCAATCCTAAACACTGTCGGTAACGGTAACTCTCTTTCTATAACTAATGTTTTACTAGTAGACGATTTAGCCCATAACTTGTTGTCTATAAGTCAATCAAGTGACAACGACTATGACATAATCTTTAATCAAGATTCTTGTAAGGCTGTTAGTCAGAAAGACGGGTCAATCCTTTTTACTGGTAAGAGAAGGAACAACATTTATAAAATTGATCTCTCTGAACTTAAAACTCTGAAAGTAACTTATCTTCTGTCTGTTAATGATGAGCAATGGGGTTGGCACAGAAGATTGGGACATGTTATCTTGAGAATATTATCTAAGCTCAACAAACTCAATTTGGTAAGAGGTCTCCCAAATCTGAAGTTCAACTCAGATGCTTTTTGTGAAGCATGCCAGAAGAGAAAGTTTTCAAAAAACTCATTCAAATCTAAAAATGTTGTTTCCTCATCTAGACCATTATAACTTCTCCATATTGATTTGTTTGGTTCAGTTAAAACTGAATCAATCCGAGGCAAGAAGTACGGATTGGCCATTGTTGATGACTATAGCAGATGGACATGAGTAAAATTCTTAAAACACAAAGATGAATCACATACTGTGTTCTTTGACATTTGTAACCAAGTTCAAAATGAATAAGAACTTAAAATCATAAAGGTTAGAAGTGATCATGGAGGAGAATTTGAGAACCATTTCTTTGAAAAGTTCTTTAAAGATAATGGTATCTCTCATAATTTCTCCTGTCCTAGGACTCCTCAACAAAATGGGGTGGTAGAACGTAAGAACAAAACATTACAAGAAATAGTTAGTACTATGATTAATGAAGCCAATATGGCTAAGCATTTCTTGGCAGAAGCTGTTAACACAGCATGTTATATTCAAAATAGAGTCTCCATAAGACCTATTCTTGAAAAGACCCCCTATGAACTATGGAAAAATAGGAAACCCTACATTTCATATTTTCATCCATTTGGTTATACTTGTTTTATTCTTAATACTAAAGAACATCTAAACAAGTTTGATTCTAAAGCACAAAAGTGTTTTCTGCTAGGATACTCTGGACGCTCAAAAGGCTATCGAGTATATAATACAGAAACCTTGATTATTGAAGAATCAGTCAACATCAAATTTGATGATAAACTACGTCATCAAAAGCCAACACGTATTGAAAATTTTGATGATTCAGAAGATAAAGATGTGTCAAAAGATCCCTCATTCACATCAACTATGGAGAATCTGAGAATCTCCGAAGAGAATGTTAGAACATAGTTTGGTTCTAATTATATTTTAGTGTTTTGATAACAAACAAACAACTTTTGTATAAAGCAAACATGGTACTCTTATCATATGGTTCTAATTTCAGAAGATGTACCAATACTAGTAATCAAAACTTGAAGCTAGAGAAACACAACGCAAGTCATAAAGCAACTACTAATACCACACACTGCAAACATATCTACAAAATAAGTTGAAGAACAAAGACTGAACAGAAGATTATGCAGATTGATTCAAATTAAACTGTTGAAGACGTAATCATTAGCAAAGTGGGTGCAACACTCCAAAAGCGAAATTCCCAAGGTTGATTGTGTAGCAACCTGCCCTAAAAAATTAGAATTTTAGAGTCGCCACCTATTCTACCAGGGCGAATAGGAAACCCTACGAAGTTAAGAAAACTCCGGGTAAGTTATTATATTCGGGTCAAGGGAAGGTGTTAGGCACCCTTAACCCTTTCCTAAGGTTTTTAAGTTTAAGGTAAAATTTCTGGCTAAAAATATTAAGGTAAGGTTTATGCTTTCAAGGGTGAATGGTAAAATTCGAACCTAATTGGAGTTTAGGGGAAAGGGACTCGCCTTGGTTATCCAAGTGCCTACGTACCTCCTTACGGAGGATCAGAGTCTACGTAGTTCGGGACATGGTTGTACGCCTTAGATTTGATATGAATGTATTTGAAGGTATTTTGAATTACCTTATCGTAGTTTTGAAATTCGCAGTTTACAAGGTATTTTGAATTATCTTATCGCAGTTTTGAAAATTCGTAGTTTTATGAAGGAGATGTGTTTTAAATGGCGTACAACCCTGATTATAATATGTTCTATTAATCGCGATGATCAATAGATTTAATCACCATAATTAACAGATTAATAGGAATCGCTAATTATTTTAATCAATTGATTCGATTATCACCGTTAGCAAATAGATGTGTTTTAATTATTATTAATTATCGTTACTCCTCCCAATCAATATATTTGATCAAAATAAATAACGAATTGATAAAAATATGTTAATCATCGTAACCAATAGAATCGGTTAAAACCCTTTAGCAAAATAAACCTTATTTGGATTAGATTTTTTAATTAATTAAATAACCGATTATTAACCATCGCGGCCGATTAATTCGATCGAAACGAACAATAAATAAAATCTTAATATTTATTATATTATTAATTTAATTTTTAGTAATCAAGATTTTAATTATATAATTATATAAAATAATTAAATTCGATGCAAACAAAATTCAATGGAGATGCATGAACTATCGTAATCGAGTTCAATTTTAAAGAGACTTACCTTGGCCTATATGGAGTTGATTCTGGGGGTGTTGGTGTAGTGCAACAATCCAGATAGCTTCAGGTTGATCCAAGGAACGTTTTGCAAGCTTCAGATCCTTTTAAAACGCCTTAATTCTTCAATACCGATTTCAAGTTCTTGATGAATTTTTGCTTCTTGAATATGGCTCCTTTTCCAAAAATTTCTCCCCTTCTTGATAATAGGCTATGGTATTTTTAGGGAATGAATTAGGGTTTAAAACTTGGAAAGAAAGTCCTTGATTGATTGGAGAAATATTTGATTGAAAATAACATGTGAACTTGCTATTATTTTTCCAATTTAATACCAATCTTTCCAATATCTCTTTGCACGAAATTTGGATGATTACGAGGCATAAATGATGATTGGATTTGGTTACAAATGTACTCCCAATCAAATATATGATTTTTCCTTTATTTATTTGATTTAAATCACCTTTTTTGAATGAATAAAATCCAAACAAACTCAAATATTCATCAAAAATTTGTGGCCTTGAGATTGGATGTCTTTGATGACTTGAGGACCAAGATTGGATCATAAAAGATTGGGCTTCTTTGCAAAAAATTCCAATTTGGGCCTTATTTACTTCACATGTTTCACCCAAAAAATGTCAAACTTTGACAAGGAATATCTCACTCATTTTTTAAGATATGGAAGAGTTATAGGACTTTTTAGAAAGCTCAAGATGTCCTCTAAAAGCCAATTTGGAATCTTTTTTACATTTGAAGATTTTATTTTGATGATATGGCCTTTGACAAAAAACTGCTTTTGGTTGACTTTTGAAAAGGACCTACAATCTTTTGTACCACATCTCTCAAATGAAGCATTTCTAGCCTTGGCATGTGAGAGACAAAGTTGTAGAAAATCCAATTTCCTTCCAAATAGGCTTTGAGTGAGAAATTTATGATATTCCATGTGAAAGTTATGACTGGTCAAAGTACAGTTGACTTTTGGACAAAAAACCCTAATTTAGCAACTTTGCACTATGTTGATTTATGATCTCTCCTTGATGAATCATGATCAACCCTTGATCAAATGATGAATATAACATAAAAATGTTGATTTTGACCAAAAATCAAGAGTTTTGACTGTGATTTGACCATAGTTGACTTTTTGGTCAAACTAGTCGGTTGTGGATCATCTGAGCATTTGAATGAGCAATCCTTAGAATTGAAGCTTGAATTTTGACATGGAGATACCTTGAACCCTAATAACCATATGAAATCCATTAGAACCCTTGATACATCTTTTCTCCTTAGCAAATCCAAAACCTAATTTGAAAACCCTTTGATTAGGAGAGAATGACTTGAGTTTAACCATTGAACCTTGAACCCTCGAAGATGAAATGAGATGGGCAAATTTTGGGGTATGACAGACTGAAGAAGCTATCCACATGCAAATCCTTGGAGACACCAAAAGCAAAGACAACACGCAAACCATTTAATGTTGATTATAAGCTTTTGAGATAACGGTCAAAAATTCTAAAGCTATATATACTCATAATAGTCTGAATAAACTTAACAACACAACGAGTGAAACGAAAAAAATCAAGAAATAACAGACAAGAACGTTGCAACTCTGATAAATCATCAAGTGTGAATAAGAACTCTCTGAAGCAAAACATTTCCTATTCATGTTCTGAGTTCATTATTCTGTACTTAATCTTAATGAAATATCACAGTTATGATTACAGCTTTCTAGAAGCAAAATTATACACTGTCAACAGAAGTTACGTGGTAACTGAGTCCTTGAGAGACCAGTTGGGTCAGAAGTCTAGGACTAGTTTATTTTTATAAGATTGGTTAGTCACAAACAGTTGGGTTTGTACGGGATTGTTAGTCACCAGCAATTTGGCTCGTGCATTATATCGTGAGTCACAATAGTTGGTCGTGCAAGTGTAATCAGGTTTTGATTATATTGGATTAAAACCACCGTTGAGAGAGGCAAATCACCTTGTTGAGGGTCGACTGGAGGTAGCCTTATTGAGAAGGTGAACCAGGATAAAAATAACTGTGTCATGACTACCTTTCCTTCATAAAGTTTTTAAAACCAACTTCTAAGTGTTTTCTCAACCTTCAATTGGTATCAGAGCGCCTGGTTCTGGGTGCAAGCACTTAACCGTGTCAGAAAAAGATCTAGATGGAAAACACTATGGCGAATGATTCAAACAACAATGGCTACACAAAACCTGCTGTGTTTGATGGAGAGAATTTTGAATATTGGAAAGATATGATAGAAAGTTTATTTCTAGGACAAGATCCTGATCTATGGGATATTGTGGTAGATGGTTACAATCATCCAGAAGACGCAGGTGAAAAGATAGCAAGGAAGAACATGGATGACAAACAGAAGAAGGACTTCAAGAATCATCACAATGCCAAAACTATCTTGCTAAGTGTTATCTCTTAGGAAGAATATAAGAAAATCACCAACAGAAATACAACACATGATATATTTGAGTCACTCAAGATGACTCATGAAGGCAATGCTCAAGTCAAAGAAACAAAAGCTCTAGCTTTAATCAGAAGTATGAAGCCTTCAAGATGGAAAAGGACGAGACTATTGAAGCCATGTTCTCAAGATATAAAACCTTAACAGGTTGTCTAAGAGTTCTAAACAAAGGATACATCAAAGCTTACCATGTAAAGAAGATTATCAAAAGTCTACCAAGAAGATGGGGGCCAATGGTTACAGCATTCAAAGTTGCAAAGAATCTTCATGAAGTATCCCTTGAAGAACTCATTAGTGTGCTAAGAAGTCATGAGATTAGGCTCGATGCAAATGAGCCTCAAAAGAAAGGTAAGACTATATCTCTTAAATCTGTTAAAAAATCTGAAACTAATGCTTTGCAGGCTAAGGAAGAATGTCCAAGTGAGTTTGGATCTGAGGAAGAAGATGAGTTGTCTCTTCTCTCTAGAAGAGTAAATCAACTCTGGAGGAACAAGCAAAGGAAGTTGAGAAACTTCAGAAGACCAGAATATAAAGGAGAAACCTCTGAATACAGAAGGCCTAGCAGAAGAGCGATGTGTGCTATGAATACAGCGAACCAGGACACTTTAAAAGTGAATGTCCTAAACTGCAAAAAGAAAGACCTAAGAACAAATTTGAAAGGAAGAAAAGCTTGATGGCTATCTGAAGACGAGTACAACTCATAAGATGAACATGCCATCATAGCATACATGGCCACCACAAAAAATGATTCAAACTCATAAGCTGAACCAAATGAGGTATTTTCTGAACTCGTTAGAAAAGAGCTTGAAGAAAGCTTATCAGAACTCTTAAAAAAACATAATAGATAAAGAAAAAAATTTAAAAAGCTAAAGTTGAATTGTTAACTGAAACAAAGAAACTTAAACAAGAAAACTCTGAACTTAAAGATAACAATACACAACTAATAGAGGAAAAAGAAACAAAAATCCTTAATTCAGATAGCACCTTAAAATTTATTATTCTGAAAGAATATGATGACAGTTTTTAAACATTTCTTGTTAAAAGCATAAACAGAAGCAAAATAGCCTCAATAATTTATAATGTTAGTAGAAACAATCGAAATGGAATTGGCTACGAAACACCTCAGGGTAAGGAACCATATATACCCAAACCAGTTGATGAAATGAAAATAAAATATAAACCTTTGCACACACAGTTTAACTTTGGTCATACTCATAACATTAAATATACATCCTACTTTGAAAACTATTGTGTTAAACCTAAGCTAAGACAAAGCTTCAGTCACACTAACATCAAAGGACCCAAAAAGGTATGTTGCAGATTCCCGTAGAAGTGAAGTCAAAACACCAATCATGGTACCTGGACTTTGGATGTTCGCGTCACATGACGAGAAGAAGGTCTATGTTCCAAAGCTTGGAACTTAAATTCGGCGGAGACGTCAGATTTGGAGGGAACCAAAAGGGAAAGATCATCGGATCAAGAACTATGGTTAATGGTAACTCTACCTCTATTACTTGTCTCTCATGTCCTACTTTTGGATGTGGGTAAGTTTAGAGTCCATATAGGTTATGTTTGTCAACTTGCGGAAAACATATGGAATAAGGGTAGGGAACTATAGGTTACGTTTTTATAAACATCACGCTTTTACATCTCCCGTTTTAATGTTCTTAAAAAAAAAAACAAGACAGACATATACATTGCATCTCATGAATTCATTATTAAACATATTCTGCTACATAATTTCAAATGTTAGCATCAGAAAGAATCTGCACAGGGTACGACTAATGACTAAAAGTCATTCTGACAGATGAAACCACTTCAGCAACAACATCTCTTACACCTGACTCAGTTTGATCAGAAGTCAATGTATACAAGGGGCACGATGGGTTTTGTCCAGCCAATCTGGGGCAGTCACGTCAAGATTCAAAGAATCTCTCAAGAGGATTGAATAATCAGGGGCACGCACCCAAGTGGGTCTGAAGCTACTTCCCGATAAGTCAGAGGCATCATACTAACTTTATGGGTACTAGGGGCATGTCACCCATAGTACGAGTCTCATAAGTTCCTCACAAGGTGAATCTCTTCAAAATCCCTACTAGTTGGGGAAAAGTTATGCAAGGCATGTTTGACACTTCGACCAACACGCATTGGTACGTCGCAATCAACACAAGCCCAAGAATGGCAGTTACTATAAACACATACCATGCATCATGACATTGTATGCGACTAACTTTGTTTTCAGGTAAGTTCCCAAGCGAACAAATATCATCAAACAACTTATCAACTCTAACAAGCAAATTATCTTCTAAAGCAATCCAGACGAAGATTTGTTCTGATAACCATTACTATCAAACTCCCATCACATTAGTCCCCTGGTAGTGAAACATCTACATCAGTCCCCTGGAAGTGAAATATCACATTAGTCCCTTGGCAATGAAATATCTACATCAGTCCCCTAGCAACAATCAAAGTCCTTCTCACCATGTTAGTCCCCTGGCAGTGATTAGTTGGTCCTTATCATATTAGTCCCCTGGCAATGATATCTACATCAGTCCCCTAGCAACAATCAAAGTCCTTCTCATCATGTTAGCCCCCTGGAGGTGATCGATTGGTCCTCATTATATTAGTCCCCTGGCAGTAATTGAAATCTTTCCAAGGTATAATTCAGTTACTACAACGGTGCTGACACGATCAACATTCAAAGATCTAATTCTATCACAACGAACGGTGTAGACACGACCATCTTTCCAAGATATAATGCAGTTACTACGAACAGTGCTGACACGATCAACATTCAAAGGTCTAATTCTATCATCACGAACGGTGTAGATGTAACATCCGTAAATTCCTTAAATTAATTTAAGGAATTTACGGATGTTACAACTGCTCCTTCAGTTCATTCAATTCAGATGGTGGCATACGATCCGGTGCCATCGACACTGGACTAGTACCCGGAATCAATTCAATGGAAAACTCTACTTCTCTTTCTGGTGGTAATTCATTCGTCCTAGTGTTTCTACGTGGGGTGCGCATGTGTTGCTAATGAAGAAGAAAGAGGGTTCAATGAGGTTGTGTGTGGATTACAGACAATTGAACAAGGTTACTATCAAGAATCGGTATCCCTTGTCGAGGATTGATGATTTGATAGATCAACTAGTTGGAGCATGTGTATTTAGTAAGATTTATCTGAGGTCTGGGTATCACCAAATTCATGTGAAAGATGACGATATTCAGAAGACTGCTTTCAGAACAAGGTATGGGCATTATGAGTATTCGGTAATGCCGTTTGGGGTTACTAATGCACCTGGTGTATTTATGGAGTATATGAATAGGATATTTCATCCTTACCTCGATAAGTTCGTAGTGGTGTTTATAGATGATATCCTAATATATTCTAAGAGTGAGGAAGAACATGCGGAACATCTCGGAACTGTGTTGGAGCTGTTAAAAGAGAAGAAACTTTTTGCCAAACTGTCGAAGTGTGAATTTTGGTTAGAGGAAGTCAATTTTCTAGGACACGTGATTTCTAAGAATGGTATTGTTGTTGATCCTACGGAGGTAGAAGCTGTGTCTTAGTGGGAAGCTCCGAAGTCAGTTTCCGAAATCCGTAGTTTTCTTGGTCTTGCAGGTTACTACAGAAAGTTCATTGAGGGATTTTCAAAGTTAGCATTGTCGTTAACTAAATTAACCAGGAATGGCCAGACTTTTATTTGGGATGCAAAGTGTGAGGAAGGATTCCAAGAGCTGAAGAAGAGGTTGATTAGTGCTCCTATTTTGATTTTTCCGAATCCGACAGAATCATTTGTAGTTTATTGCGATGCTTCATTGATGGGTCTGGGTGGTGTATTGATGCAATATCATCAAGTGGTCGCGTATGCGTCAAGACAACTCAAAGTGCATGAAAGGAATTATCCGACTCATGATTTAGATTTTGCAGCGGTG
This sequence comes from Vicia villosa, assembly GCF_029867415.1. NCBI lineage: Eukaryota > Viridiplantae > Streptophyta > Magnoliopsida > Fabales > Fabaceae > Vicia > Vicia villosa. The sequence goes on along the minus strand of NC_081185.1, from coordinate 71,698,154 downwards.
GTTTTATTCTTGAAGTTGTGGCGACATTATTTATATGGTTCGAGATTTGAGGTGTTCAGTGATCATAAGAGTCTGAAGTATCTCTTTGATCAGAAAGAACTGAATATGAGGCCGAGAAGGTGGTTGGAATTCCTTAAAGACTATGATTTTAGTTTGAATTACCATCCGGGTAAGGCAAACGTGGTTGCTGATGCTTTAAGTAGGAAAACTTTGCATATGTCTATGCTAATAATGAAGGAATTGGATTTGATTGAACAATTCAGAGACTTGAGTTTGGTATGTGAAGGTACTCCTACTAGTGTTAAGTTGGGTATGCTGAAGCTGACCAATGGTATTCTTGAAGAGATCAGAGAGGGTCAGAAGGTTGATGTCGAATTGGTTGACAAGTTGACTTTGACTAACCAAGGCAAGAGTGGTGAATTCAGAGTTGACGAGAATGGTATACTGAGGTTTGGTGGCAGAGTTTGTGTTCCTGATGTTACTGAACTTCGAAGAAGTATTTTAGAAGAAGGACACCGTAGTGGATTAAGTATTCATCCTGGTGCCACCAAGATGTATCATGATTTGAGGAAGCTGTTTTGGTGGCCTGGAATGAAGAAAGAAATTGTTGAGTATGTGTATTCTTGTTTGACGTGTCAGAAGTCAAAGGTTGAACATCAGAAGCCATCTGGGTTTATGCAACCGATGTTTATTCCTGAATGGAAGTAGGATAGCATATCAATGGATTTTGTTTCTGGGTTGCCAAGTACGGTTAAGAATTGTGAAGCTATCTGGGTTGTTGTGGACAGGTTAACAAAATTTGCCCATTTCATACCTGTAAGAATGGATTATCCGATGGAAAAGTTGGCTCAATTATATATTGAGAGGATAGTTAGTCTGCATGGTATTCCTTCAAATATCGTGTCAGACAGGGATCCGAGATTTACGTCTAAATTCTAGGAAGGTTTGCGGAAGGCTTTGGGTACTAAGCTGAGATTGAGTTCTGCTTATCATCCGCAGATGGATGGATAGACTGAGAGGACGATTCAGTCGTTAGAAGATTTGTTACGTGCTTGTGTGTTGGAAAAAGGAGGTGCTTGGGATAGTTATTTGCCTTTGATTAAATTTACCTACAACAACAGTTTTCATTCGAGTATAGGTATAGCGCCGTTTGAGGCATTGTATGGTAGGAGATGTAGAACTCCATTATGTCACTTTACCACTGATGCTTGCAAACCTTCATGATGTATTTCATGTGTCTCAATTGAGGAAATACATTTCGGATCCGTCCCACGTGATCCAAGTGGATGATGTGCAGGTGAAAGACAACTTAACGGTTGAAACGTTGCCTGTGAGAATTGAAGATGGGAGACTGAAGCAATTGAGGGGCAAGGAAATAGCTTTAGTCAAAGTAGCTTGGGGAGGACCAGCTGAAGGGAACGTTACCTGGGAGTTAAAAAGCCAGATGAAAGATTCCTATCCGGAACTATTTGCTTGAGGTATGTTTTCGAGGACGAAAACTCTTTTAGTGGGGGAGAGTTGTAACATCCGTAAATTCCTTAAATTAATTTAATTAGGATTTAAATTATTTTATTGGAATTATTTTTGCTTTTCTCTAAAAATTATGGAAAATAATAGAATTGGGCCGAGGTAGTGTTTAGTAAAAGGAGGGGTGTTAGTCACAAGGCTTTTTACTAAAGTTATATTGTTTTTCATAAAAGAAGGAAAAGAGGAAAATTGGAAAAAGAACGTGAAAAGAGCAAAAGAGGAGAAGAGAGCAAGAACGTGAAAGTGCAGAAGCATAGGAAGAGGAAGAGTTCAAGAATTTGGCTAAGGTAAGGGGGACTTATCTTATTAGCATCTTTTATCGGGTTAGGAGTCAATAGCATAAAATAGATATGGAATTCGTATCAATTGAGTCATATGATAGGTTTAGGGATTGGGTTAAATTGTGTGACTTTTAATCCTTTGTTGAATCCGTGATGTGTATGATGTTATGGTGTTAATTGATACTTGAATTGTGTATTTTAATGTGAAATTTTTGTTGTATGTGTGGTTCATTTTCTGAAACTCGTACTGGTATGGTTTTTGAGGGCATTTGGGATGTGTAGAATGCTGTTTTCTGCAGGTTGGGGTTTCAGAAATTACCGGTTCGCGCCACGTCCAAGGGTTGGCGCCACGAACAGATGGGCAGAAAGCCAGGAAGTTGTGATACGCACAGGTCGCGCCGCGTACCAGTGTTGGCGCCGCGAAGGCGTAACTTTTTCTCGTTTCGCGCCGCGTGCATATGTTTGTGCCGCGAACAGCTTGGCAGAGAGCCAAGGATTTCTGAGACGCTCAGTTTGCACCGCGAACCAAGATGGTGAAGGATAGAAAAACACTTAGAAAGGGGGGGTTTGAATAAGTGTAGCTTTAAAACTTGTAAGATAAAAACTATTTGCACAATGATTTTTATCCTGGTTCGTTGTTAACTAAACTACTCCAGTCCACCCCCTTTGAGTGATTTACCTCACCTGAGGATTTAATCCACTAATCACACAAGATTACAATGGTTTTACACTTAGACAACTTCTAAGTCTTCTAGAGTATACCGATCACAACCTGATCACTCTAGGAACAAACTGCTTAGATACCCTCTAAGACTTTCTAGAGTATTCTGATCAACAACCTGATCACTCTAGTTCTTACAAATTAATGTAAACAAATTATTTTAAGAGTTACAATGCTTCTTAAATAAGCTATTATCACAACCGTGATTTTCTCTTAAGTTTAAGATTAGTCTCACTAATATATTACAACAGCAATGTAGTGAGGTTGAAGATGAAGTTTGAGAGCTTTTGAATTTTAACAACATTTCTGTAAGTTTGCACAGAGTTGTATTCAAGATTCGTAACATAGCTTCTTATCAGAACTTCTATTTATAGGCGTTTGAGAAGATGACCGTTGGGAGCTTAATGCTTTGCGTATTCCATACAGCATTGCATTTAATGTTTCACTCTTTTGTCAACTACCTCGAGCCTTGCTTTCGCTGTGTCTACTGACGTTGCCTTTAATAGCTTCTAACGTTCCTTTTGTCAGTCAGCGTAGCCTGCCATCTTGTACTTGCTTCTGATCTGATGTTTGTGTAAACAACGTTTAAATGTCATCAGAGTCAAACAGCTTGGTGCAAAGCATCTTCTTGTCTTCTGACCTTGAAGTGCTTCTTAGCGTGATACCATGAGAACTTCAGTGCTTATGCTTCTGATCTCAAGTTCTTCTGATGCTTCCATAGACCATGTTCTGATTTTGCTTGACCATCTTCTGATGTCTTGCTAGACCATGTTCTGATGTTGCATGCTGAACCTTCTGAGTCAGTGCTTCTTGCGCTGATTTTGTGCATACTCTTTATGTAATTCCTGAAATTGAAATTGCATGCTGTTTTTTTGAAAACTGTGCGCAGGAAATCGATTTCCTACAGAGGGAAATCGATTTCCACTGTGTTTTTTGCGCCAGATCTGAAATCTGTAGGCAGGAAATCGATTTCCTACAGAGGGGAATCGATTTCCAGTGAGGCAGAATGCTTGTTTTTGCTATTTTTGACTTGTTTTTTGTTCTGACTCTTCTTCTACTCCATTCTTTTGATATTTTCTTTGAATCACAAATTAGAGGCCTAATTTCTCTCTAATTTCAATAGACTTAGGGCGTCGATAGGATGAGAATCCAAATCCGCAAAATTAAGTGATTGAAATTATGGATGAAAGGAGTTTTTAATGTGGTTCCATATTTTGTTTCTCTTTATTTTGATCGATGAAAGTCTTAATACCTTGAGAATTCTTATGGATTCTTGGTAAAGACTAGATCACTCACCATTTTTTTTCTTTTCGTGCGGTATTGCTTTCGGAGAGTAATCTACATATCGCTTCTCTCGCATGCATTAGCACATAAAGTTTTGACCGGCCTCGTTGTAGGGTGATTTCTACATAAGTCACTTGGTGATCTGCTTAACATAAAAGGTCAAATATGGAAGAGAATTGTATGCGGTTGATTTAAGACTTATGGAAATTTATCGTGTAGTCGCTATGATTTTATCAAGCTTCTGATAAAGTTCCATTGAATTTAAATCCGAGAACATCCTTCACTCACCATCGATCTTTATTACTAACTTTGATAACATACTTGACAAATTTAAAGATGGTTATCTTTAACATCTAACAATTGACTTTAATTTCCGCAATTTATTATATTGCTCTTTATTTTTTGCTTTATGCTTTACTTTATCATTTCATCATATTTACATTCCGCTATTTTTTCTTTGTCCATTTGGACACTATGTTTATGTTTCTGCTATTTTTTCTTGTCCACTTGGACCATACTTTACTTTTATGCTAAAACACTAATAAACAACAAAAATCTAAAAAACACATAAGGCTCTCTTTCGGACTATCGGTTAGTATTCTGAGCATTTTGGAGATTCAGACTTATGGACTTAGTGCCTCTAGACCCTTATTTTGTTGTTACTCTGCTGTTGTTCTGTCTGTCTGGCATTGGATTGTTGTCTATTTGTGTATGCAGGTATTTCCTTGAAAGTCCTTGATGGTTAATTCCAAGGCATTGAGATAAGGATTTTACCCGAAAACACTTGTTACTTTGCCCGATTTTCGTTAGAATTTTAATGTGCTTAATGCAAAGTGGCGCTAAAGATAATAAGTTCATCTGGATCCCCAAGTGGTAATGTGTTGGTATTGATAAGTCCAAAGGATGGGAAATCTACCTTGACTCTTAATGTCAAGTGTTGGCTTCTTATTTCGGTTAGACCGTTCTTTCCTTAGCTTTTATTTTATGCACTAGGTTAGCCTCTTCATCTCCTCCCACTTCTTAGATTTTCAAAATCTTCTCCCTTTTTCAAAAATCTTCTTATGTTTGCAATCTTTTCAAAACCTTTTCTTAAAAATATCTTTTGCCCTTCGTGGCTTTTCTTCAAAAGTTTAGACACGACTAATTGTTGAAACGAGTGGTTATACCCCACGATTTTGAAATTGATTGATATAATGAGATCTTTTTCGCGTGAGAGAGTTAGTGGCATACTCGTTGATTTTATCCGAGTTGGAGCCCTTCTTTCATTGGTGATGCAAAGAACTCATTTGTTCTCATGCTCAAGATCAATGGCAGAGTATTTCTCTCCGACGACGATAAAGTGTTTATTTGTTTTTTTAAAAATGTTTTCCCTTTAAGCGGAACTACATTAGCTCTGAATTCTCCATTGCACCGAGGAGGTATGTAGGCACAAGGCTTAATGTCTTGCCGAGCTTATTTTAAAATTCAAACAAACTGTTTCTTTTGCACACGCTATCTTTTAATAAACACAGATTTTCAAAAAGGTTCATGTGGAATACCACAAATATGAGGGGTGCTTAAAACCTTCCCCTCATATAATCAACACCCGTACCTAAGATCTCCTTTTGTTTTAAAAACAAACTTTGGGTTTTTTTCGTTCTTTTCCCTTTTCCTTTGGAAATAATAAAGCGCGGTGGCGACTTTCACTGAAATATTGAGTCGAGTCAATTCTATGGCTTCGATCTCAGATTTTCCCCGCTACACAATGCAATAATAATTTGTTGCTATTACATTTAAGCTTCGCTTCCCCCGTATGGGGAACTGACTTTAAGACCTCGACATGGTGGGTTATTTTATAACATGCAGTATTCAGGGAGATTTTCTTGTGAGTATCCAAAATACTACCCTTGAAGTTTACCAGACAATGTAATTGGTAAGTGGAACACTAAACATGTAATTATAGATTTCTATTTTCATTTGTGATATACAATTTGGCTTAATGGTGTCAAGTTAAGAACACCAAATATGATCAAGTAATTATAATATAAAACAAGAACATTTCACTCCAATAAAATAAGCTCAGAAACAATTTCAGATTCTTTTATGCAATCAGCTGTAGCCACTCAATAAGAAATTGATTCATTTATATCATCTATCTTCTTCTTACCAACCTTTGTTAAAAAAATAATAAATATAATAAAATGTGTTCTCAAAATTTCAAAACAAAAGAAAGAAAAAGATCACAATTCAAATATTTATCAAAAAAAGAGAGACTATATATATATAAGTTTATCTGAACTTCACAAACATTCCTAACGAGCTAACATCATTAATGCCACATTCAAAATCACACTCAATTAAGTCATAGTGCATTCAACATTTCAATGATTACAAAATCACACTCAATTAACCCATAGTGCATTCAACATTTCAATGATTAGTACTTGTATTATATATATCAAAACTATAATCCCCGAGTATATGTAGCATATATCAAAAGACAAAAGTAACTATAGTCATATACTAAACCATTAACTAGAAGTATATGTAACATAATATCAAAACAGTCATATACTAAACACCACAAGTATATATGCATTATATATCAAAACTCAAATAGATTGTCATACTAATCTATACAAAGAATCACCAAACTAAACCAGAATTCCACAGGTCCCAATAGTTCAAAATGGGACAATATCCCAAGGGTTAACTGCCATTTCTTGGCCATCTCGATTCCACAGAACCTGATTCAAAAAGAAACAAAAGCAAGTATATAAGCCAATTTGATACCAGCATCTTATATTCATGTATTTCATACAAATTAGAGTGAGAATTATATAGGCATCAGAATTATATTCTTTATTCAAGTAGAATAATTAGCATATAATACAATATCAAACTTCAACACTTATACATATATTTGTTTACACTGTCAAACTTCAAAAACCATAGATAACCTAAAGATATTGATAAATTTTAAAAATACCTTGCAATTCTTCCATTTTATTTAATATGAACGATTTCCAATTGGTTCAACCAACGTCCCCCCAATTTCCTTTCCCAACCAATTTTCTTAAAGTTCACTTTTTTTTACTTTAAAATGTTTATTTTTGAGACTCTGATTAGAGGCCAACCGAAAAGAAAGGTACACCATATAGTGAATCCAGTTTGGATAAAAAGAAACATTAAACCTTTTTCCTTCGGCAACACGGGCTAAAGTTCCCAAAAGCTTTTCTTGGAATCTTTCTTTTGATTTGGATTGTGTATACCTGGTTGCCGCTAGATTGTCTTTTCTTCTAAAAGAAAATGAAAGATTTTCATGATTTGACTTTTTGATAAACGGAATCACCAACAGTTGTGTTTTTTCTCCCCATCATCCCCTAACAAATAATATCCCATGGGGTTACTCAGTTACCATGTACGTTTTTAAAAATACCCTCGACAAGATGTATCTCTGGAAAAACTTTTTTATTTAAACTTGATTTGTTCCATTGATGCATCTACGGAACCTTTAATTAACGTATTTTAAATGGTTCCGTAGATGCACCTACGGAACAAATCAATGTTAAATAGAAAAAGTGCTTCCGTAGATGTATCTACGAAAGCTGGAGGCAAAAATAAAATTTCGCCAGATGCCTAAGGGTATTATGGAGTAGATTGAGATATTCTCGATAAGTATTGATAAGACGGAAGCTACTTATTATATATAAAAGAAAATATAATTCAGGAACTTAAATATGAAAATAATTTAACAGCCATTAATATGATGAAATTTATACCATGAAAAACTCAACTTTTTTCAGTGTTGAAGATTCATATTTATAGGCTAAGCTCACAACCATTCCAATATCTTAAAGACTCGTGATATACTAGTAAATCACCATCATGCAATTACCATGGTGCATTGGTAAATGCATATACTAACTAACTTGCAATTAAGTATTACATGACATACATGTACCCATAAAATGTAAGTATTACATGACTATCTCAACTAATTTCAACTAATGTAATGAAAACTCAACTTATTTTATTTTATTGTATGTTTTTTTTTATCATTTAAAAATATCTTTCAGGTTATATGTTTTATTTTCTGACAAACCTTTTTTTTTAAGGACAAGTTTTCTCTACTACAAATTTGAAAAATACTATTACTTTTTATTACATTAAGAAAGTTACATTCAATTATACAATAGATAACAAGTTTGGTTATTTGGTACTGATGTAAAAATGAAAAGCTTTATTTAAAATAAGAGACAAGCTTTAATTAAAATAAGATATTAGTACACGAGACAAAGATTAATAACAATTAAAGTAGATGTCTTTTAGCAGATAATATTTAATAAGTAGAAAATATAACAGAATAAAGAGAAAAAAAAGGAGAAAGATTTGGTTACTAAGTCAGATTAAAAGATCTACGCCGGGAAGAGAGAGCAGCTCTCTAATTCACTATAATCCAAAAGTTGTTACAAAAGATCACATATGAGTTACAAGAAAATAGCTTTCGCCTTCAATGTTCCCAATACAAACCCTTATTTTCTACTCAAGTATTTTTCAACCTCTCAAACTCTCAATATATGAATTACTAAAACAAAAGGTTTCAAGAAGTATTGTATGATCCTTCTAGATAACTATAAAAGACTTCCCTACATCCTTATTTCTCTCTTTTACTCTAAAGCTCTAAAATGGTCACACTTAAATAATATAAGAGAATCCTATTTATTATAGCTAAAACCCAACAAACAAATCCCAAAACACAATCCATTAGCAAATGGATCCATAGAGCGAACCGGAAAAAAATTCAAAACACGCAAATCGAGAAAATGTCTTATTTTTGAAAATCTCGATATTGGATTGATTGCGACTAAACCGTACGGACCCACGGGTGCCGCCGACCACTGTGGCTCTGGTGCAGCCGACCCGTCTGAATCTTGTTGTCGTTCTTTGTTCGCACTCTAGAAGCCACTGCAATAGCGGTTCCTATACCTCTTGGCCCGAATTTCACAAATTTTGATTTTTGTACTTTCTAGAATTTTTTATTTTCTAGTTTATGCAATCTCTAAATATTAATTCTTTATCTTCATCAACAACGGTTTTAAGCCATACTTCAGTAATCTCCACCTTAACTTGGAACCGTGTTGATGTCAATTTAATCATCAACAACTTTGTTGCTCTCTACCATATTGAAACTTTAATCAATAACCTTGATCAAATTTAAGGCACCCTTCAATCTTTTCTTCCACTTGTTTTCAATTACCCTTTTCTGCCTAGGTAATCTAACACGCCCACAAGTATGATTCTTCAACCATCGTTGACTCCACTGACCTTCGAAGCATCCCTAAAGGTCCTTGTTAATGTATTTTATAACCCTTCAGCCACATTCAAAGCATAACACCGAAGACTAGCATAATTGTCCATTTGAGATGCTACAACCACACTCTTTACCTTATTATGAGTCAAATCATAATCAAAGATCTCTATAACCATTCTCTCACTAGTACTAGTATCCACAGTAAGAAACTCTACCTCAAACCAAGCTTTCTCCATTATAATTTCGAAAAGTTTTATCCCTTGGTTTTTACTATTCTTCCTCTAAAAAAATCTCTGCCAACCAAGTAATTTGCTTTAACATTAGCCCTTCCTCAAAATTCATTACATTTCACTTGTCAACCAAGTAATTTTTATCTCGTTTTATGCAAAATTCATTACATTTGACTTGTCAAACCTCTTTGATGTGGACGTCCCTCTACACTCAGTACATTCTTTTTGATACACTTAAGCCTTCACTATTATCTTCTATCTTCAAATATTTCTCCTTTGAATTGTTTTTAAATTTCACCACCGTCTAAACTTCATCCAAAGTAATAGTACTTTTCTTACCATAAAGAAGGACATATTTAAAGTGATCAAAGGATCTGGGTAATAAACTCAATAAGAGTAGATCCTTGTCCTCATCATATATCTTCACTTCAATATTCTCAAGATCATCAATAATCTTGTAAAATTTCGTCGACTGCTCCACTATGGATTTGTTCTTCGCCAATCGGAATGAGTAGAGTTGTTGTTTCAAACATAATATGTGAGCCAAAGACTTAGTCATGTACACAGATTCAAGTTTTTCCCACATCTAAGTAGCAATCGGCTCTCATGCGACTTCCCTTAGAACTTTATCCCTGAAGCACAAGATAATAGCACTTATGGTCTTATCCACCATCTCGGTCTTTTCTGTCGTTGTAAGCCTTGCAAGCATCAATGCCTCTCCCTTCAAAGATTCAATACATTTCTCTTGAGTTAAAATTACTTTCATCTTCACCATCCATAATCCGAAGTTATAATCTCTGGAAAAAATTTCGATCTTCCATTAAGCCATGGTGCTCACTTATAAATAATACCCATTTGTCCCTCGCGGGAGCCACTTTTTGTGAAAATGACAAGGTCAATTCAAACCAAGTAATTTAATATGTGAGGGAAAGAATAGTAGCAACCAAAATAAATGGTATTCGACAGTAATAACCAATAAGCAGAAAATATAACATAATAAGACGAGAAAAAATGTGAATGGTTTGTTTACCTAGTTCGATCAAAAGGTCTATGTCCAGGGGAGAGCACAGCTCTCCAAATCACTATACTTCAGCAGTTGTTACAAGAGATTACAACGAAATAGTCTTCGCCTTCAAAGTTCTAAGAACAAACTATATTTTCTACCCAAGTGTTTCTCAACCTATCCAACTCTCAATATATGTATCAATAACACCAACGTTATCAAGAAGTATTATATGCTCCGTCTAGATAATTCTAAAAGGTTTTCCTAAACCCTTATTTCTCTCTTTTGTTCTTAAACTCTAAAACGGTCACACTGAAATAATAGAAGATATACATGTTTATAATAGCTAAAACCCAACAAACAAAGCTCAAACCACAACCAATCAGAAAATGGACCCTGGTTGGAGCCGATAAAGTATAAAACACGTAAATCAAGAAAATTGACTGAATTTAGAAAATTCTGAAATTAGACTGATTGCGACTTGACCATGCACACTCGCGGACTAATGTGGCTCTGCCGCCTCATGCCAAAATCTGCCACCTCAAGCTCGAGTCGCGCCGCCTTCCATCGTCCATACTCCGGAAGCCGCGGCACCGCCGGTGTCTGGCGCTTCCTCTTGCACTTAGCCACTGCCTCGTGGTCTGACCTGTCAATTCCGACCACTGCCTTACCTGATTTTCCAATTGTCTCCGTATGCAATCTGTCCTCCGCCGGTCGCCGAGCTTCACCGCCGGCCTTCCACTGCCATGACTCTAACATCTCCTAACCTGGTTTTTTCGATTTCTAATTTTTTGACTTTGTAGAATTTCTTATTTTCTAATTTATTCAATCTCCAACTATATTTTCTCTCTGTTTATCAACTATTTTATGAAAAAATTTATAAACAAAGAATGAAAGATAATATATTATACATTTTGTCACTACGTATAAACATCTTTTGAAAAATATTTACTACTGGAAAAACACAAAATCTCTGGAGTTTATATAGAGTGAGGTTCTTTCTCTTAAAATTAGTTGTATAGGAATAGCTTAAGTAAAATTTGTTCTATTATAATATTTAGATATATATGATATCAGGAAGTTAGTATCTGAAACCTATTTTAGTCAAAATTCTAATTCTATTGCTTACATATAGATAAACATCACTTGAAATTATTAAAATTATTAGATACATTTAGTACTTTTATTAATAAAATATATTCTTAATGAAAACAAAAAATATCAAAGATGCTAAAAATACAAAATTAGAAACATTTACACAAAAGGGTATTCTAAGAATACTTATTCATATAATTTAGTGTATGCATATATTATAGAGCACCGTACTGCATATTCAGAACTCAAAAATGATCTTCCCAGTTGCATGACCATCAATACTCTTAGCCCAACCATCTTCAGCTTTTTTTATAGGATATTTGGAGTCAATAACTGTTCTAAGTTTTCCTTGCTTAACCAAATCAACAAGATATTGAAGATCCCTACCATTTGGAAGTAAAAACAATGGCACAAGTTGCTTCTTGGGGAAGGTAAGTTTCTTAAGAGCAAAACTCATCACTGAACTAGGTGTAGGACTTATGTCTACCACCTTACCGTTCATGCTTAAATTAGCCTCAAAAATTGACCATGGAAACTCATTTGCACAATGAATCACTGCATCATATTTCTTACCAGAAGGACTCTTTAATGCAGCACCTTCTGGTGTTTTATAATCAATCACCTCATCAGCTCCTAAGCTTTTGACGAATTCGATGTTTCTAGCCCCGCAGGTGGCCGTCACATGAGTGTTGCCCAACTTTGCCAATTGAACTGCATAGTGGCCTACACCACCTGATGCAGCAGTGATCAAGATGTTTTTCCGTTCACCGCTTCCGTCGAGTTTGATTCCTATTGTTTGTGAAAGTGCTTGGAGAGCTGTTATACTGGCTGCAACAGGTAAGCCGGCGAATTCGGATGCTGAGATTTCTGGTGGTCTTAAGGCAGTGACACTCTCCTTAACAACAGCAAACTCAGCTAGTCCTCCACCACTCTACCATGAAATAATTTAATTCTCAAAAAATAAATATTATATTCAAATGGTACAAATAGTAGAAAAAAAATTTACAAAGGGACTCATTAAGCCTAAAACTTTGTCACCAACTTTGAACTTTGAAACACCTTTACCAACCTCCATGACTTCTTCTGCTACATCCATACCTATTACAGAATGCATATATGGGGAAGATGATTATTCTTATATGTTTGACTTCTAAAATGAATATCTAGAGAGTTACATGGTATATATGGAAATTTGGTAGGAACAATTGACCACAGAATGCCTTTCTGTATTTGCCAATCAATTGGATTTATACTAGCTGCTTCCAATTTTATCAAAACCTCATCTTTACGAGGAATGGGTATGGGAACTCCAACATGCTGCAATAACTCAAAATTATTGTTATCTACTTAAACAAAAATGAATATTACATGCGAGATAATAGAATAATGAAATGAGGTTGAAGAACCTTTAAGTGCATTGGGTCCTCCACCATAGACATTGTATTGAACAGCATGCATGAGTCTGTTTTCCATCATCATAGCTAGAGAAACTGTGAGAGTAGTGAATTGAACCACTAAATAGGCTATGAATTAGAAAACATAGATGAAAATGGAAACATACTTATAAAAGTACAAGGGAATAAAGTTACTGACTTGCCAGCTAAGCATTAAAGGTTCTAACTGATTTCTAACCGTTTACTGTTATCGGTCAATTAGTTTTATACCAATGATGTGGTGCATATTAGTCAAACTCTTATATTGTAATGGTTAGATTTTGTGAACAATAAAATATCAGAAACTCCTTTTCTATTTCCATGAGCTTTCTGCATTTTTTCTTGTTGACAATGGTGTATCACCATTAGATTTCACATGGTATCAGAGTCTAGTTCTACGTAGTTGTTGAGCCATGACATAATCATGGTGTTGTATTGATCCCACGTGTTAGAGTCTCTATCTTCATCAGGCGGGCGAGGTAAGGTGCCATTGATGAAGTGGAGCTAGTGTTTGGAATAAAATGCGACTTGCACAATGATAAGCCTAGGCCACCCATCACCAAGTTTTACACACGCAGGCAGCGACTCCCAAGGAGTGCAGAGTCAGGAGATGCGAATCAGGGGGCGTGACCCTTGGTGAACAGACACACCCACCCGAAGGGATGCAACCCTTGGAACCAAACAGCATCAAATCTAACAGTTATAACCCTTCAAATTAATTGTGCCAATTAGGAACAGATGTAAATACAGTATAAATAGAAGCAAATCAGAATTAGGAAGGCATTCAGAAAATTTAGGAAGAATTTGAATTGTGGAGAGACAGGCTCTCGAAAACCTGTGTTGTAATATTCCAATATTATCTACATAAATTTCAGTTTTCATATTTTCAATTCTGTTCCATTTTTTGGTTCTTATCAATTGGTATCAGAGCACCGTCCAGGTGCTTTGCTTCCAACTATGGTGACAACTCGATCTAATCCCGAAAACCCAGACACAATGGAGAGAATTTTAGAAATGTTGATGGCGGACCGACAAAACCGAGATGTAGAACGACAACAATTCGAAACACGCTTTGCACGTCTAGAAGCCATGGTGGAAAATTTGTCCAAGCATTCAGAAGATGGCACACCCAAAGGTTCCATCAATGGAGAACGTTCAACCAAGGTCCACACCGGAGAAAGAAAAACAGAACGATGGAGAAAATTGGCAATCCCCATATATGATGGAGAATCCGATGCTTATGGCTGGATAAATAAATTGGAACGCTTCTTTCAAATGAGAGAAATCCTTGAAGAAGAGAAAATTCAGGCAGTTATGGTGGCTCTAGAGGGAAAGGCACTATCTTGGTTCCAATGGTGGGAAAATTGCAATTCTGATATTGGATGGGAAGATTTCAAACTTGCCATTCTTGAAAGGTTCCAAACTTCAGCCACTCTCAACCCTTTTGCTGCCCTCCTTGCACTTAAACAAGAAGAAACGGTGGAAGAGTACGTTGAACAATTCGAAAAGTTTGCAGGTATGCTGAAAACTATCGATGAAGAACATTTAAAGGACATTTTTGCGAATGGATTAAAGGAAGACATTGGGGCAGAAATTAAACTCTACGAACCACCCACTTTTTCAATCATGGTCAAGAAGGCATTAATGATCGAACAAAAAAATAGAGCAATTTGGAAGGTGGGACCGAATGCCCCTTCTAACTCAAATTCAAAATTCAACAACTCGTATCGAAGCCCATCCTATTCGAAGACTATTACTTATGGTGTTAGTCAGAAAGGTGGAGGAAAAAGTAATGGCCCTTCTAATTCTTTTACGGGAAGTGTATCTGTGAACAAACCAGAAAACAACAACCGACCCAGAGGATTTCAACGGTTAACCGAAGCAGAACTTCAAGAGAAGAGGAAGAAAGGAGAATGTTTTCGTTGTGAAGAAAAATGGAGCACTTCTCATGTATGTAGAAATAAACAACTTCGGATAATGTTAGTAACAGACGAAGATGATGTTGAAAACTCCGAAGAGGAGCCCGAACCCGAATTTGGAGAAACGCCCCAATTATCCATGAATAGTATTGTGGGATTTACTTCTCGCCGATCTTTGAAGGTTTGGGGAAGTATTGATGATAACAAAGTCATAGTACTGATAGATTGCGGTGCCACCCACAACTTCATTTCAAAGGAACTAGTGGAAAAATTACAATTAGAAGTGGAAGACACTCCATCATACGTTGTAGAAGTTGGAGATGGTCACAAAATCAAATGTAAGGGAGTATGCAGAAAGGTTCCCTTGAAAGTGCAAGAAGTACAAGTACAACAACAGTTCTTCTTATTCGGCCTTGGAGGCGTGGATGTGGTTTTAGGCATGGAATGGTTAGCAAGCCTAGGAGAGATTAGTGCCAACTTTGAACAACTGACGTTGGGCTTTAAGATTAATGGAAGAAAGGTGATTTTAAAGGGAGAGCCAGAACTTTCAAAGAAAGATGCCTCACTTAATTCTATGTTGAAAGCTTTGCAGCAAGGAGAAGGGTTCTTTATCGATTATCGTCTTATTCAAGCAGAGATAGATTGGAAGGATTCAATCCCGTCAGAATTAAAAGATGTGCTACATGATTTCCCTTCCATCTTTGAACCCCCAGAAGGACTTCCTCCTCATCGGCGTCAAGACCATGCCATTCACCTCAAAGAAGGAGCCCAAATACCGAATATCAGACCATACAGATATCCTCACTATCAAAAAACAGAAATTGAAAAATTAGTTGCAGAAATGTTAGAAGCGGGAATCATCCGACCATCTACGAGTCCTTATTCTAGTCCTGTCATCCTAGTCAGAAAGAAAGACGGTAGTTGGCGGTTTTGTGTAGATTACAGGGCCTTGAACAAAATCACTGTTCCCGACAAATTTCCCATCCCGGTGATTGAAGAGTTGTTAGACGAAATAGGAGGGGCCAACATCTTTTCAAAACTGGATTTAAGATCCGGATACCACCAAATCAGAATGAAGGAAGAGGATATTGCAAAAACTGCTTTTCGAACACATGAAGGTCATTATGAATTTTTGGTACTTCCATTTGGACTTACTAACGCACCTTCGTCTTTTCAATCATTAATGAATGAAGTATTAAGGCCAGTACTCCGAAAATACGTTTTGGTATTCTTCGATGATATCCTAATATACAGCCCTTCTATGGAAGAACACAAGCAACATCTGCAAAATGTATTAACGTTACTCCAACAAAATGAATTGAAGATCAACGGCAAGAAGTGCTCATTTGGCCAAGATAACTTGGAATATTTCGGACATGTTATTTCTGCTGGAGGAGTATCCGCAGATCCTAAGAAGCTGGAAGCAATGACGTTATGGCCTTCACCCAAGGATGTCACTAGCTTAAGGGGATTCCTAGGCCTTACTGGCTATTATAGGAGGTTCGTTCATGATTATGGAAGAATAGCAAGGCCATTGACCAACCTGTTGAAGAAAAATGCCTTTCAATGGAGTCCAGAGGCAGAACTTGCATTCGAACAACTAAAGCAAGCCATGACCAATTTACCTACATTAGCAGTACCCAACTTTTCAAAACCTTTTGTGGTTGAAACAGATGCTTGCGGAACCGGACTAGGGGCTGTTCTAATGCAAGAAGGAAGACCCCTGGCCTTTTGGAGTACTACCCTATCAGAAAGGAATCAGAGGAAATCAGTGTATGATCGCGAATTAATGGCAGTCGTAAAAGCAGTCCAGAAATGGCGACACTACTTGTTGGGAAATCATTTTATTATTAAAATTGACCAAAAAAGTTTGAAATTTTTGACAGAGCAGAGAATGATCGGTGAGGAACAATACAAATGGATTTCCAAATTAGCAGGATATGATTTTGAAATACAGTACAAACCAGGGAAGGAAAATTCTGTCGCCGATGCCCTATCCAGGAGAAGTTCTTATTGTGCCATGACAGTCTTACAAATTCACGATTTCGAGGAATGGGTTGAAGAGATCAAACAAGATGTCAAGTTACAAAAAATCATGCAAGACCTAATTATCAATCCCATGTCTCATGCTGGCTACACGTTAAGGGATCAGAAACTATTTTACAAGGAGAAATTGGTGTTGTCAAAATCATCCTCCAGAATTCCCATCATTTTAAAAGAATTCCATTCATCCTTGGTAGGAGGACACTCAGGAATCTTCAGGACTTATAAAAGAATAGCAGATCTAGTTTATTGGGAAGGGATGAAAACCGACATCAAAAATTTTGTTGCAGCTTGCGAAGTCTGTCAAAGAAACAAAAGCGATAACTTGTCACCGGCAGGACTGCTACAGCCATTACCAATTCCTACTCAAGTATGGACAGACATTTCGATGGATTTTATTGGAGGACTACCCAAATCCATGGGGAAGGATACAATTCTGGTGGTGGTTGACCGGCTCACCAAATATGCCCACTTCATACCATTAGGGCATCCTTACACCGCTAACGATGTTGCTGCAGTTTTTCTACAGGAAGTTGTAAGATTGCATGGATTTCCGTCTTCCATTGTTTCAGATCGTGATCCTTTGTTTTTAAGTAATTTTTGGAAAGCCCTTTTTAAAGCAGCAGGTACACAACTAAAATTCAGTTCGGCATACCATCCTCAAACGGATGGACAAACGGAAGTTGTCAATCGATGCTTGGAGGTTTATTTACGATGCTTAACAGGTACTAAGCCTAAGAAATGGGTCTCTTGTCTTCCCTGGGCTGAATTCTGGTTTAATACCAATTATAATGCTTCAACCAAAATGTCCCCTTTCAAAGCATTGTATGGACATGATCCACCTCACATTCTTAAGGGATCCACCATTCCGTCCCGCCTTGAAGAAGTCAACAAACTTACAATTGCTCGAGATGAATTATTGGCGGCTCTGAGAGAGAATTTGTTGAAGTCCCAAGATGTCATGCGCACAAATGCCAACAAACGCCGCCGAGATATAACATATGAAATCGGTGATTGGGTGTTCTTAAAGATGCAACCTTACAGGAGAAAATCCTTGGCTAAAAGGATTAATGAAAAACTCTCGCCTCGATTTTATGGTCCTTTCCAGGTGTTAAAAAAAGTGGGTGCTGTTGCTTACAAATTGGATCTTCCATCTCATAGTAAAATTCATCCAGTATTTCATGTCTCTCTCCTCAAGAAGGCCATTGGTGATTCTTTCTAATCCCAACCTTTACCACCTATGCTATCTGAGGATCAGGAATTACAGGTTTATTCGGACTCTGTTTTAGATATTCGTGAATTACAACCTGGCAACGTGGAAGTCTTAGTTAAATGGCAGAATCTGCCTACAAGTGAAAATAGTTGGGAATCTGTGGCTAAATTTCAAGGGGTCTTCCCAAATTTTCACCTTGAGGACAAGGTGAATCTTTTAGGCGGGGGTATTGATAAGCCTAGGCCACCCATCACCAAGTTTTACACACGCAGGCAGCGACTCCCAAGGAGTGCAGAGTCAGGAGATGCGAATCAGGGGGCGTGACCCTTGGTGAACAGACACACCCACCCGAAGGGATGCAACCCTTGGAACCAAACAGCATCAAATCTAACAGTTATAACCCTTCAAATTAATTGTGCCAATTAGGAACAGATGTAAATACAGTATAAATAGAAGCAAATCAGAATTAGGAAGGCATTCAGAAAATTTAGGAAGAATTTGAATTGTGGAGAGACAGGCTCTCGAAAACCTGTGTTGTAATATTCCAATATTATCTACATAAATTTCAGTTTTCATATTTTCAATTCTGTTCCATTTTTTGGTTCTTATCACACAACTCGTAACCAAGAATGGTAATTGGAACCAGATAATAGAGTAGTGGATAAAACGTTGCTAGGGTTTTTGTTTGAGTGCATGAAATAAGGATTGAGAATATCAGTTTGATATGCTATTGGATTATTCTGGTTGCCATGGTTGGTGGAGTGTTCTTCAGTCATGGCGAATGAATAGCAGAAAAGAGCTTGAAGAAGATGATATGGAAGAATATAGATCTTGAAAAGGAAGGATCTTTGTTCTTCCAGATCATCTTCTTCAAGCTCACCACACACATCCATACCTAATAATGACTACACCACAGTGTCCCATCCTTAGTCACCTAACATACACAGTCTGCCCAATCCTATATCAAACCAATCCAATCACATTCCTGTCAACCCTTTACCCAGTATACAATCCACAAGACACACTCAACCTCCTAAACGTCTCCAAGACTACCATTGTTACCTCTTGAGTAATACACAACATGATTCCACATCAAACACACCCTAATCATATTCTCTATGTAAGTACTTGATTTCTTATTTTATTTCGTATGCAAACATATCTTCTGCACATACTCTTTTCATCTCTAACATTTCAAACACATCTGGGCCTACCTTCTATGAGACTGTCATATGTGATGAGAATGGGAAATATGCTATCAAGGCTGAGTTCCGTGCGCTGGAAAAGGACAATACTTGGACTCTAGTTCCCTTGCCTCCTCTAAAACATGCTATTGGATGTAAATGGGTTTTTAAACTCAAATTACATGCTAATGGTACTATAGAGAGATATAGAGAAAGACTTGATGCAAAAGGTTTCACCCAAACTGAAGATATTGACTACATGGATACCTTTAGTTCAGTTGTAAAGATGACAACCATTAGGGTGTTACATGCCATTGCAGCAACTCAACAATGGGCATTATACCAATTAGATGTAAACAAAACTTTTCTTCTTGGAGATCTGAATGAATAAGTGTTTATACTTCCTCCTCCCGACTTATCCAAACCCTATTCCAACTATGTTTGTAAGCTTAAAAGATCCTTATATGATCTCAATCAAGCTAGCAGGCAATGGAATACAAAACTGATAGACACTCTTACTTCTGCTGGTTATGTTCAATCAAAATCCTATTATTCCCTCTTCACATAACAAAGATCTGTAGGATTCAGAGTTATACTAGTGTATGTAGATGATCTTGTTTTAGGGGGGACTGATGTTAAAGAGATTGAACATATCAAAGCTTCACTAGATAAAAAATTCAACATTACATATATGGGAGTTCTTAAATATTTCTTGGGATTCGAAGTAGCAAGGACACAAGCTAGTATATCCTTATGTTAAAGGAAATACACCTTAGATTTGATCAAAGATGAAGGTTTACTTAGTGCAAAACCTTGCAACACACCCATGCAGCAACAACTGCAGCTACACAAATCTTCAGGAGAAACCATCTCTAATCCTACAGTATATAGAAGACTTGTTGGAAGATTACTCTACCTGACTCACAGCAGGCCTGGCATTGCTTACACTGTAAGCAAACCCAGTCAGTTCCTTGATGCACCAACTAATGAACATATGCTGGCAGGACTACATACTCTTAAATACCTCAAGCAATGCCCTGGACAAGGATTGTTTTTCAGTGCTGATTCACCTCTGCATATCAAAGGTTTTTCAGACTCACATTAGGGTGCTTGTCCATATACCAGAAGATCTATCACAGGTTTTTGCTTCTTTCTAGGGAATTTTTTAATCAGCTGGAAAAGTAAGAAGCAAACTCTAGTGTCAAGGTCCTCATCAGAAGCAGAATATAGGGCTTTGGCTCATACGACTTGTGAAGGAAAATGGCTCAAGAATTTGTACATGATTTTCAAATAGAATATCCTAAACCCATTGTTATCTACTGTGCTAATAAATCAACATTACATATAGCTGCCAACCCTGTTTTTCATAAGAGAGCAAAGCATATAGAGATAGATTGTCATGTTGTTAGATATAAAGTTCATTCAGGCCTCATACACTTGCTTCCAGTTCCTTCAAAGGATCAAGTAGTTGATATCTTGACAAAGTTTCTACATCCAGGACCATTTCAGACATTACAAGCCAAGCTAGGAATGATTAACATCTTCTCTAGTGTGAGGGGGTGTAAAAGTACAAGCTGAAGGGAATAAAGTTACTGACTTTCCAGCTAAGCATTAAAGGCTTTAACTGATTTCTAATGGTTTACTGTTATTGGTCAATTAGTTTTATACCAATTATGTGGTGTATATAAGTCAAACTCTTATCTTGTAATGATTAGATTTTGTGAGCAATAAAATATCATAAAATCCTTTTCTGTTTCCATGATCTTTCTGCATTTTTTCTTGTTGACAATGGTGTATCACCATTAGATTTCACTAGGGGTGGCAAACGGGCATGCCCGCCCCGTTTAGGCCCACCCCGCAAAAGCCCGCGAAAAAACGGGGCGGGGCGGTGCGGGCTTTTTTATAAATGCGGGTCTAAAACCTTGCCCCGCCCGGCAAAAAAGTTAGGGCGGAGCAGGGAAAGCCCGCGGGCACTCGGCTTTTTAGGCCTAAAAATAGTAAAATTCTATAAAAAAACAAATGCCCGCAAAAGCCCACAAAAAAATGGGGCGGGGCGGGGCGGACACATTAAAGAGAGCGGGCCTAAAACCTTGCCCCGCCCCGCGAAAAAGTGCGGGTAAAACGAGCTTTTCCCGCGGGTCGGACCCGTTTTGCCACCCTTAGATTTCACAATACCTAATATTTATAATGCTAACAGAAAAATATAAAATCCAAAAAAAAATCTGGTAGTAGAAGCCTAGAATAAGATCTTGTATATATCAATTGACTTTTAAATTAGGAAAAATATTATGAAACTAAATAAAACTGTAGAAAAAATAAATGTCAGTATCAAATACAAAATGAGTCATATTTATATTTATATTTATAGGATATATCATGAATGAATCGTTTATATACATTCATAATCATTCTGTTTATAACACTCCTCATTGGATGTTCATCAAGAATATGTTTGGGAAAAATTAAGTGAAGAAAAAAGAGTACAATGTTTTTAGGGTTAAATATATTTTTTGTCCTTGTAAATAAACCAACATTCAATTTTAGGTCCTACAAAATTTTCCCTCAAGGAATGGTCTTTCTAAACTTTAGTCTCGGCTATTTTCTAAAATTTTAAAAACAGTTGAATTACTCTTTAATTTTTAAATTTTTGAATAATTTTTTTATACATGTTTAGAATACTATAAAGTATTTATTTATAAAATTTTAGAATTTTTTAAAATGAGAATAATTAAATATGAATTTTTTAAATTTCAAAAAATAATGATAAAAGTACTGAAAATCTCGACTTAAAAATCAAATTTTAAGTTTTTTTTCCAATAAATTGTTTAAAACGTTCTAAACATGTCTACAAAATAATCATTAAAAAATGCATTGATTTACTAAAAGGACTAAAATTACGTGCATAATAATCTTGTAGGGATCAAAACATGTCATTTGTTTTTATAGGGACCAAAAACAAAATTTGTTATTTTATAGTGACCAAAAACATATTTAACCATATTTTTATTAGGGAATTGTCTCATTACTAATCAATATAAATTATTTCAAATAATAATTAACATTATTTGGGAGATAATCATATTTAATATCCATTATTCATAACAGTCTCCTTGGATGTTCGTTTAAGAAATACTTCGTTAAAACCATACTAAAAAAAACCCAGTGGAAGAAAACTCTAGCGAATGAAAAAAAGTACAATATCCTTTTAAGATAAATTCATTTCTCCCCTCAGCATTGCAACCATAATTTCGGCGATGAAGACCAATCTTTTGTACTAGTTGACTAAAAGTTTTACTTGGAGTAACTTTGAGAAAATGTCTTTACGAGAATTTCTTTAAGATTATCACATGAACGTATTTGGTGAATACTTATATCACTACTCTCTTGAATATCGCGGGGGAAAAAGAACTTTGAAGAAATGTGTTTTGTTCAATCTCCTTTAATGTAATCACCTTTCAATTGAGTTATGCATGCAATATTATCTTCATATATGATATGATAAAATTGCTTCATGTAGGACAAACCACAAGTCTACTGTATGTTTTAAATTAGATATTTCAACCAAACACATTATCAACAAATATTTCAGCCTGATTAGATAAAGTTGTTGTTATGGTTTGTTTCACAGATCTCCCTAAAATAGTTGTACCACCATAAGTAAACAAATAACCAATTTGTGATCTACTATTATGAGGATCTAACAAGTAACCTGCATGTGTATAACTTGTTAAATCTAATTTGGATAATTTGGAATAAAACAAACTCATGTCCATTCACCCCTAAGATAACGAAATAAATGTTTGACCTTGTTACAATATCTTTGTGTAGGTGAAGAACTATATCTTGCTAATAGAGAAATAGGTATTGATAGATCATGGTGTGTATGATTAACATGATAGATCAGTGCTTGAATTAAACTGAGATATGGTACTTCAGGACCAACTAGTTTATCATCCTCTTCTCAAGGTCTATAAGAATATTCAACACATTCAATGGTCTAAAATCATAAGGGTACAAGACATATGAGATTTGTCCATATATGAACGTTTTAAAACTTTTTCTATATAACATTCTTAATGTAAAAAAATTCCACTGCCCAAATGCTCAATTTATAAACCTAGACATAACATTGTATGTTCTATGTCCTTTATCACAAACTAATTCTTTAAGAGATTTATTGATTCTGAAATCTCTTTAAGAGTTCCAATAAATTTATGCCATCCACATATATAACTGTTATAGAAAATTCTTTTCTAAATCTCTTCATAAAAATGCAAAGAAAGATGGAGTTATTTGTATATCTTTCCCTAAGCAAATATTCACTGAGACAATTATATCACATGTGTCCATAATGTTTTAACTCATTTAAAGTCTTGTTCAATTTAAGGGAGTAGTTTTCTCGATATCGAAAATTATGTATCTTAGATATAATAAATCCTTTAAGGAGTTTCATGTAAATGTCAATATCAAGTGAATCATACAAATAAGTTCTTATTGTTGGTGTAAGTCCAAGAGGTCAATAGTTTTGGTACTTGTATCGAAATATTTATTAAAAATAAAAAAGCACTATTTTATTATGTTTGTTTTTTAAATTAATAAAGTTCCTAGAATAACTAGTATGTTTAATGAAACTTTAAGTGTGACTTAATCAAGAGATCCTATTAAACATAAGGAGACTATTCTTAAAGTATTCGTAGTCGAACTTCATTGTAAAGTGGGATAACATTACAGCATTGAAACTATTTTGTGGATATACCGATGATCACATCTCATGGATCATGGATAAAGAGTTATCAAGTATTCACATAGGTGTAAATATTAAGATTATAATTTACACTTAATTGACCCACGATGATAATACTACATAGAATGTTATGCAAAATGTCATAAGTTATTCTCATGATGATAGTGATGTATACTACCCTTCGACTTGAAACCACTATGAACCCTATATGTGAATTCAATTACTTTATTGTTGATCACACGTTGTCCGTAATTGGATGACCATAAAGATATTTGATGGGTACTCCACAAATCATCCTGAGGGTGCATAAAAGTATAAATTTCTAATGACCCAATATTGAATTTGACAAGGGTGACATGGTATATGCCTAGTGCTCAATATAAATGTGAGGATAAAAGGGTAATTTTACACACAAGAGTTATCTTGAAAAGGATTTTTCATATCACACGACTTTTTTGTTACTTCGGTAGCAGTGATGTATTGTTAGATACCACTCACTGTTTATTGTATTAAATGTGTATTTTAATATAACTACCAACATCACGAGATCCTACATGGTAACACAAATAATGACAAATTGATGAGAGATAGAATAAATAAGGAACATTGTAAGGTACAATGCATTTAAGAGAATTACATAACACCTTAAGGTACATCACGCTTAAGTGACTTGTAGAACACCATAAGATACGGTGCACTTAAATGGAATATAAAATACAATAAGGTACTGTGGACCTCCGATTTTTTTTAATACCGGGCCATACCTCTGATCTGTAGAGATACGTGAACTGACTCTTTTTTGTCGCTTAATGCTTTCGCATTTTTTTGAAAATTCACAGAGTCGCCACCGACCTTTTATTTTATCCAATTAAGGAAAGGTTTATAAAAGAAACAGAAAAAAGACCTTTAAGAAATTCTGGGTAAGGGGGTAGGTTATACAAAGGGAAGGTGTTAGCACCCTTTGTATCCATGGTTATCCATGGGCTCTTAAGTTTGCTTAGCTCACTTGTTTTTCGATCACTTTTCAATTGCTCTGAAATTGCTCATATGTGGTTTCAAATACCTTTGTAAATTGAATTTTGTAATGATCCGTGTGTGGATGTATACAAAATGCTTGTTTATCTTTCGAAAGATGTTTTGAAAAGAACGTTAACTTTGTAATAACCCGTGTTTGGATGTATACAAAGTATTGTCTTTTTTGAAAGTTTTGAAAAATCAACAGTGTATGAGAATTTTGTTTGTTTTGATTTGAGCAAGCAAACTAGGAGGTCTACCCTGAGTTGTAAGGTCTTTATCCTATTTCCTTTAAAAATCTATCCTTTCACCGGATATAAAAGCAAGGTTCGATTTTGTACTCGAAACAGTAGAATTTTGACTTTGATTTTGAAAGGAATGAGAAGGGATTACCTCAAGAGGTGCAAGTGTGATTGTGATTGGATTCAGATATTTATCTTTGAAGTTAGTGATCTAACGGTTCAATTTTATCTTTGACATACACGCAGTTTATATTTGCTGGAAATTAAAATGCGGAAATGTAAAGTGCGGAAAGTAAATCTACGCTATTACATCGATTTTGCAGGAAACGTAAACTAGCCTATTTACATGAATTTGACATCCTATACATTTATCTAGGAATTTAAATTGCAAGAAAAATAAAAGGCATGTTTTTGGATTTTTTATGATTTATTTTAATTATAATTAATGCATGATTAATTAAATTAAAATGAAGAAAAAGATGAAAATTGATTTAAACCTAGAAATTAAGCTTAAAATATGTACAAAATATTTGTCAATTAATTTTAAAACAAAACTAATTTTTTTGGAATTTTTGAAATTTGATTTAAGTTAATTAAAACATAATTATGTAAATAATTATATAAATAATTATATAAATAATTAAAACTTAAAAAGAAAATTATTCAAAATATGTACAAAATTAGCTTATAATATATAAACAATATTTTATATAAAGAACAATTTTTTTTATGATTTTTTGATTGGTTAGAATAATTAAAAAGCAAATATATAAATATATACTAATTAATTATGCAAAATATTGAAATTTTGAAGAAAAATAAAATATTTTTATTTCAGAAAATAATATATTATTTTAGAAGTCTAAAAATATTTTTTGTGTATTTTTTGGATTTTTAAAACTATTTTTAATTAATTTAACAAAGAAATTAAAATAAAATAGAAAATAAAATAGAAAATAAAAGGATACTGATCCTGTGTGGTTGGATTGAGGGAGTATGGTGTGCATGCATGATCTGAAGCGTTGGATGACTCATTAAATGAGATCAGATGGTCCAGAAATTGAGGCACGTGGTGATCAGTACACCTGCAAAGCACAGAATCAGAGATAAATTTAAAAACACGCGCGCGCTTCTGGACCAATGAGGGGGAGACACCTCATCGTCTTCAACCTTCAGACAAGGCCTTTTACAGCGCTTTTGTAAAAAAGCGCTATTGTAAGTGAACCCTAAATCTGCAAAATAACGAATAGGGTCAAACAAGCATAGAAATCAGGCGCGATGGTACCATTGGATTCGTCTTGTTCCACTGAATGTAACCCTGCCCTTAATTTGTTTTAATTTTGGCCCTAATGAAGAACCCTAATTTTGAGCTAAGAAAACCCTAAAATGGTATATGCTACAAACATCCATTAAAATCCAATTGAAGCTCCAGAAACGACCAGAGCTTCAAACCAAACACAATTATGCATCTACATCTTGTTAAATATGCGTGTGTTATGAGATATAAGTTGGTTTTAGTTTGAACAAACCGTGGCCTATATAGCTCGATTCAGTGATGTTTAGGACTTGCAATTGATTGGAATAGTTTCAGTGAAGCTCAGAGATGATGTTTGAATGCTTAGTTTGTATTGAAATGGACTGAAATTAAAAACTCGAATTTGAATTTTCTTTGAATTTTTTTCAAGTGATTACAAGTGTATATGAGCAAGGCTTTGTTTCTGATTCGTGTCTCTCGTTATTGCTGATGTATTCCACTTCTTTTATAGGCCAAAGGCTGCTTGGAAGTGAAGCTAAGAATCTTTGTTGCCTTTGTTGAAAACTTGGTTTTTAAATATTAAAAACCTTGAATTTTTGACCAAGTCTTGACTCCATTCAATGCTCTTGCCTTGTGCACCAATCCTCTGCAGAAAATTGAAGGTTCCTTGGGTGAGTCATGCTTAGATTGTAAGCTACCATTTATCCATGCATTTTCCTTTTAATTTTAATCTTAAAGTAAGATAAAATCATGCAAAAATGGATAAAAAAAAGGCATGGGCTTAGTCTTGGTCGTGGGAGGCCCATAACATCATGGAAATGATGTTTGAATGCTGAAAACTTGGCCCCATTTGGAAAAAATGCAATTTTGAACAATGTTGATTTCATGTATTTTTCCAAAATTTAGCCAACTTCAACAAGGTGTAAATCCCTCAATTTTTGTCATATGAAGGAGTTCTTGCACTTTTTGGAAACCTCAAAGAGTCCTCTAACCAATGTCTTTGGTCTCATGTCAAAATGATTTTTGAAGCTCCTTGTGTGTCCTTTTGAAAAAAGTGTCTTTTTGTTGACTTTGAAAATGACCTGTAATGTCTTTGATCATATTTTTCAAATGGTGAATCCAATGACCATGGGATCAATGGCATTTGAAAGATAATTGAATTTCCTTCAAAACAAGCTTTGGTTTGAATTTTTTGGATGAAGGATGAGAGAGTTATGATCAGTCAAAGTTGAGTTGACTTTTCAGGCAAAAACCCTAATTTTGAATCTTAGGGTTTTGTTGATTTTTGATCTTTCCTTGATGAATTATGATCATCCAATGATCAAATGATGAATCCTTTGACAAAATATGGACTTTGACAAAAAATTTCATTTTTGACTGTCTGTTGACTTTTTGGTCAAACGGGTCGTCTGTTGACTGTTTGAGCTGCTGACGGTGCGTCTGAGTGAATTGAAGTTTGAAAATTTGTATGATGGTACTTTGAGATATATGGATGTGTATGAAATCCATTTGAGCTCTCAAAAACTTGTTGCTCCTGTAAAAACAAGAAAAACCCTAGTCAGGGACTGTTTACGTAGGAGACAGTTAAGCGTACCTGATTTTTGTGCAGTGTTGAGTCTCTGCTAATCGCGTGATATTCAGAAGACTTCTAGAACAAAAATCTTGGAATTTTGAATTGTGAAAGATTGATTTGATTGATGGTACAAAACACTGAGAATTGTACTGCCAGCAGTTTGGCTGTCAACTGACTGTTCAGGTATTGATGTAGCAGTTAGAGTGAAAAATCAACAGTCAAAGTTAATCTTCTTTTTTGTTGTTTTTTTGTTTTTGTTTTATGTGAAAAATGAAAGTTTATTTACATGACTTGTTAGAAAAACACAGACATAATAAATAACTAATATTTACGGTATGCGGGCAAAATTACCGATAATAACCCTGAAAATCATTTAATGCACAGAAATAGGAATATTTGACTGGCAGAAAACACACAAAATATTATCTTAGTAATTAAGCAATATTATGACAAATAGTACAACATTTAATACTGACAGTACAAATATCACATACTATATTGAACAGTACGACGAATAAACGGTACATTTAAGAAATAAGAAATACGGCAAATTTTAAGAATGACGATTAATGACCCATGCTATGAATAATAACATGTAGATGATTGGGAGTGCAACCATTGCAGGTCCACACTCTTCAGGACTATGCAGGCAGAAGAAAGTCATGATCACCGTAGCAATGGTGATGACTGTAAGAAACAGTGTCTCTATCCACTTTGCCATTCTTGTCAGGGAAGAAGAGAAAATAGATATGAGATAGGAATTTGAAAGATGAGTTGGAATTTGATGTGAGATTTTATGGAAGAAAATGAGAGGTATTTATAGAATAGAAAGAAGGAAAGAGACGTTGGGGAATGATGTGATTCCGTACAAAAGGAAAATTTGAGTGGAAGTAAGATTTGAAAGAAAGTGTATGATAGTGTTGGAAAAAAGAGAGATTTGATTTTTGAAAAAGAGATTTGAAAAGATTTTTGCAAATATTGGAATATAGTACAAAAACTAGCGGGAAATAAAAAATAATAATAATCTACTTGTTACCAGTACAGTCTGAGTTTCCTGATTCTGCGCCTGCAAAAAGATTTAACTCTGTACCAATTGTGTCAGTACCATTTATCTGTAAATAAATAAATAGCATGTGTGAAGTAATAAACAGTATTTGGCGTTTGCGTAAGAATAAATTCAACTGCAAGCCAAATTACTGTATAAGAAAAAATTCTAAAAACTAAGTATTTCATATGTCAGGATATTTGTTGAAATAAAATCCATGATTATATGAGACTCTTAATTTTCAGATTGGAGTTTTCTTGAAAAATATGTGGGCAAATTTTGGGGTATAACAGGTACCATGTGCTTAAGTGAAATATGGTACACCATAAGGTATGAAGCACTTAAGTGGGCTTTTTACCGTGCAACCTACATAAGTGATTCTATAAATAGAACCCTTGTGCAGAAGCTTTTACACTAGATGAAATTCGGTTTGTGAAACCCAGGGCGTAATTTCTCTCTATCTCTCTCACTCAAAGTCTTTAGTCGTAGAAGTTAGCACTGAGTTTGAAGGGACTATTTTCATGTGGACTAAGTAGAGGTGTTGTTCTTCATTCAACGGTCGTGATCATTTCTCTGATTCTGCATCAAAGGTGTTAATCGCCACAAGAGATAATCACTCTATCACTAATCATGTATCATTTGTAAGGATAAACTAAAGATAAAATTTTGTTTTCCGTTGCGCTTTTTATCGCAATTTTCCTTCAGTGGTATAAGAGCAACTTACGAAACCATGTATCATATCGTTATTTATTTTTATGATTTGAGTATTAATTCGACTAAATCACATAATGAATTAAATGATAATATGAAATTAAATATTAGCATCATGTTTGTATAATTTTGATTGATCGTTGTCGACAATGCTTCAGAGTCCAATATATGTATGGTAAAGCAGCAATACTTCGATCATCGATAATTAATATAGATGTGGTTGATCAATTCATATAAGATATGAATAATTCTGATGCAATGACAATAAAATTGATATGCTATTTTTCTTTCATCAATTCGATTAGTATCATGATTGTATTTCATATGAATGGTAAATGTTCATTCTACTTCAGAATCCAAAATTTGTATGGTGAATAATTGATATTTGGATCATTCAAATTGAATAATCGATCATTACAGTTTTGATGATATCAAGAGTTATAAAATTAAGGTTTCTAATAGTTATAAAATTGTACACATAATTTATTCTTTTATTTATAATATAATATTAACAGTTATTATTATATTTAAAACTAGATACGTATAATGTTATTATGTTGTCGTAATTTGTTAAGCCACACGAAATTATTCATAATAAACAAAATAAATACGTGTCTTACATAAATAAGGTGTCCTTCATGGTAATTGGTAATATTATTATTATTTAAATATCAGAAAAATGAATATGCACTGTTAGCAACAGGCCCAAACGCATGATGAAGCAGCCCACTTGGCTGAAAGACTTTGTTACTAAATAAATACCTTTTATATTAATGTTTTAAATATTATGTTTTGTTGTTGGGCCTAGCCCGTTTTGAATATGACCCATTAGGTTAAGAAAAGACTCTTGTATTTAAGACAACTCTTGTTGGTGAATGAGCAAGAAGAAAATTATTCATCTTTTCATTTGTTCTTATGTGTTTTGAGTTTATCCTTCTTTACATTTCCCTTAGTTTGGAATAGTTGCAAATCCCTTCTTATCATTTGGTGCTTTCATTTTGATCCATGCCTCCAAAACCTATCCAACCTACCCCTAATGAAATCCTTGAACAAGCTGTTAACACAGCAGCCCTGCGTTTGGATTCTGCAATGCAAGAAACACAGCAGCAGCTTGATGAAAGGTTTCACATCGTACACACAGATCTGCAACAGACCCAGCAGAATCTCGGTCAGCTCAACACCAGGCTGGAGAATGACCGCCAACTATCGGATTCGCGCTATGATTCCATCATGGCAGCGCTCTCCAAGATCCTAAAAGAGAAACAGCCAGCAACTACTGCTGCTGTCGGCACACCAGCAGGTTCTTCAGGTAATTTTCAACCCCCACCTTCTAGTTCTGCTGCTACAGCAACCATATCTACCATCCTAACCCCCACAAATACCCCTCAAAGACATTCTGCTACTACAAACCCTACCCCCCGTCCCTCCACACAAATGCAAGTACCCTTCACTACCTACCCACTTTTTTCTATGCCATTTACACTTCCACCCCTAACCCAACCCTTCCCCTTCACACCCCAAATCCCATACACTCCACAAATCCCATACACTCCACAAATTCCATACACCCCCATCCCTAATTCAACCCCCTTACCTCCTTTCCGTACCCCTAAATTAGAGTTGTCCATGTTCGATGGGTCAAACCCACTTGAATGGCTCTTTCAAGCTGAGCAATATTTTAACTTTTATCAATTACCCCCTGAAAATCGTTTGGGTATGATGTCTTTTTATATGAAAGGTGAAGCTCTAAGTTGGTTTAAGTGGATGCATCAAAGCCACGAATTAGTGGACTGGTTCTCATTCACTAGGGCTTTGGAACTACGTTTTGGCCCATCCACTTATGCTAATCACCAAGCAGAATTGTTTAAATTAAAACAGACTGGGTCAGTGGTGGAATACCAAGCTACTTTCGAAAAACTAGGTAACCAAGTTGTGGGACTATCCCCCGATGCTATCATTAATTGTTTCATTTCCGGTTTGCATTCTGATATTCAAAACGAAATTGCTATTCACAAACCCACTTCCATATCACAAGCTATTGGGTTAGCTAAGCTTATTGAGTCCAAATTGAAAGACACAAAGCCTAAGTTTCCTAAACCTGCACCTCCCTCCTACAACCGCCCCATTCCAGCCCAACAGAATGCCTACCCACCCCAAACAGGCCCAAAACAAAGTTTTCCAAACCATACACCCAAATTACCCATTAAACAACTGACAAGTGCTCAGCTCCAAGAACGTAGAGCCCAAGGACTATGCTTCAACTGTGACGAGAAATTTATTCCGGGCCACCGCTGTTCTAAAGGAAAATTTCTCTTATTATTGGTTGATGATGAGGATAATTTGCTACAGGAACCAACAAGTCCTATTGAAGAAACCACCTCCATAGCTGTTCCCGAAGAAACTTATTTTCAACTCTCACCTCAGGCTGCTAGTGGTCATTTTTCCCCTAAGACACTAAAGTTCAAAGGTCAAATCAGTAGCATGGCTGTCACGGTTTTAATTGACACGGGTAGCACACATAACATTCTACAGCCTAGGGTAGCCCACCACTTAAAATTGCCAACCACTCCAATCCAAAATTTTTCTGTCATGGTGGGAAATGGTTCTAAGTTGTTGTGCTCAGGGTTCTGCCCACAAGTACCAATCACCTTACAAAATAACTTGTTTCACATTCCTTTCCACCTACTTCCAATTGAGGGTGCTGATGTCGTACTAGGTATGGAATGGCTACGTACTCTAGGACCTCTCATGGCTGATTTCTCTATCCCAAAAATTTCCTTCAAATACCAAGACAACCAAATTACCATCACAGGCGATCCAAAAACTTACCCTACCCAATCTTCATTTAACCAATTTTGCCAACTCCTTCATACAGATTCCATTGCCTCTATGCATTTACTGCTATTCCAACCACCACATAACCAAGATACCCAACCCAATGCACCTACCTCTGATTTTTCCACTTCACTCCCAAAGTCCCTACCCAAACAAATTATTCACATTCTTAAATCTTTTTCCCAGATTTTTCAGAAACCACAAGGCCTACCCCCCCCCCAAGACAACATGATCATCACATTCCATTATTGCCCAATACCACCCCGGTTAACGTTAAACCTTACCGGTACCCTCACTCTCAAAAAGAAGCGATGACCACAATAATACAAGACATGTTACAAGAGGGCATTATCAAACCCAGTAATAGCCCTTATTCCTCACCCGTTTTGCTAGTACGCAAGAAAGACGGTTCTTGGCGTTTCTGTGTAGACTATCGCGCTCTTAATGCGGTAACTATTCGTGATCGCTTTCTCATACCTACTATAGACGAACTATTTGATGAGTTGGGATCTGCAACTATTTTTTCCAAGATCGATCTTCGATCTGGTTATCACCAAATTCGGGTTAGTCAAGAGGATACTCACAAAACTGCATTTAGGACATTTGATGGACACTACGAGTTCTTGGTTATGCCATTTGGCCTAACTAACGCTCCTAGTTCGTTTCAATCAGCGATGAATGATTTGCTTCGCCCGTACTTACGACGGTTTGTTTTAGTTTTTTTTGATGATATTTTAATCTACAGCTCATCCTTATCTGATCATGCATTTCATTTAAAACTGATTTTGGACTTACTTCTTTCTAACCAATTTTATGCAAAGCTATCAAAGTGTGTGTTTGCTGTGCCTAAAGTGGATTACCTAGGTCATATTATTTCCAGTGAAGGTGTAACCCCTGATCCGACTAAAATTCAAGCTATGCTAGAATGGCAGACGCCTCGTTCACTCACGTCACTAAGGGGTTTTTTAGGACTCACCGGCTTTTATCGACGATTTGTTCGCCACTACGCCACACTCGCCGCTCCTCTCACCGATTTATTACAGTCCAGCAAGTTACATTGGAATGATACAGCGCAAGAAGCTTTTACAACACTGAAAAAGAAAATGACAGAGACTCCGGTCTTGTGCCTTCCTGACTTCTCCAAGACTTTTGTGCTCGAAACAGATGCGTCCGCTATCGCAGTTGGAGCTGTGCTATCACAACAGGGTCACCCACTTGCGTTCTTCAGCAAGAAACTATGCAACCGTCTTCAGGCCTCGTCAGTCTATATTCGTGAGATGTATGCCATCACAGAAGCTGTAAAAAAGTGGAGACAATATTTAATTGGAAGGCATTTTCACATTTACACAGATCAGCAGAGCTTAAAGAATTTGTTAGTGCAAACTATACAAACACCCGAACAACAAAAGTGGGCAGCTAAGTTACAAGGTTTTCATTTTGACATCTTTTACAAACCTGGTAAAGCAAATCTCGTAGCCGACGCACTCAGCCGCAAACACACAGATGAACCAGCAATCCTTCTCTCCATCTCTTCTCCGATTCCAGTCCTCGTACAAAAGTTAACCACTTATTACAAACAGAACCAAGATGGCAAGAATCTTATGCAGAAGATTAAAGAGGATAGTAATATGCAACAACTTTTCCACACCCATAATAATTTGGTTTACTACAAAGGGCGCATTTACATACCTGATAGTGACGACTTGCGAGTTTCCATTCTTCGAGAGTTCCACTCAACACCAACCGGCGGCCATTCAAGTGTTAAGCCGTCTCTGGCTCGTGTCTCTACTTCCTTCCTTTGGCCTGGCATTTACAGAGATATAAAAGAGTTTATTAAGAGATGTTCAGTCTGTCAGAAGAACAAGTACTTGACTACACGAAAACAAGGTCTCCTACAGCCATTGCCAATTCCAAAAATGGTCTGGGATGAATTGAGCATGGATTTCATTACTCACCTTCCTAATTCGTTTGGTCACACGGTTATTTGGGTAGTCTGTGACAGGTTGACGAAGTTCTGCCACTTTATTGCACTCCCAACACAGTTTTCGGCCAAGGACCTTGCCCTCCGCTTCTCAATCGAGATCTGTCGCCTTCATGGTATTCCATCCTCTATTGTATCAGATCGCGACCCACTTTTTCTCAGCACGTTCTGGAAGGAGTTGTTTCGCACCCAAGGCACAACTCTGAAGTATAGCTCAGCATACCACCCTGAGACAGACGGACAAACAAAGGTCGTTAATCGATGCTTAGAAACTTATTTACGGTGCTTTACCAGTGAAAATCCAAAGAAATGGTTTCGTTACTTACACTTAGCGGAGTTTTGGCATAACACAGCTCTTCATTCTTCTATCAACATGACCCCATTTGAGGCGCTTTACGGACGACCACCGCCTTCGTTTCCCAACTACCTTCAAGGATCCACAGATGTTACGTCCTTAGAGGATTCTCTGCAACAACGCACAAAAATATTAGAGCGTCTTAAACACAATCTGGATACAAGCAGAAAAAAATGGAACTTCAAAGCAATAAAAAGAGACGCGACTGTAACTTCGATGTCGGAGATCTCGTACTCCTTCGTCTCCAGCCCTACCGCCAACAATCCGTGAACCGCCGCACCTCACAGAAACTCTCACAGCGTTTCTTCGGCCCCTTCAAGATCTTACGCCGGATCGGGAAAGTAGCCTATCACTTGGACTTGCCGGCGGAGTCGAAGATTCATCTGGTTATTCATGTTTCCCAACTCAGAGCATTCTTTGGCTCTGATCTATCGCACCATATCTCACCACTTCCTGATGATGGAGATAGTGAGGAAGATGAAACAAAGGGCAAATCTGTAGAAGAAATGGAACACGAAGAAACAAGGAAGACAGAGAAAAAGAGAAGTGATTGTACAAGGGACGAGAGTGAGAGCGAACAGGTTATAGAGTCTCCTAATGTTACTTGTACTTTGAAGCAAGGACATCAGAACGTTATCTCCAACGGATCTGGGAAAAGCCAATCTCCACCATCCGTTAGCTTACCAAACACACCAAGTCACTGCCCACCTTTGGATGCCTCTGACCCTTCACGTGGGTTGTACTATCCCAACACTCCACCAGCGGCCAAAAGCCTTGGAAAAGATAACTTAGTAATGACACCTGGGCCCCATGCAATAATTCACCCGTCTGCAAGTTCCCCATGCGCCGCACCAGCTGTACCCCATCCACTCAAACTTCCCAAAACCCTAGTTCCAAATTCTAATGGGCCTTCTCGTTGGACACAAGCTTTTGCACCACAGCCCAACTCCAACTCCAACCTTGAGGACAAGGTTGTCTTTGGGCCGGAGAGTAATGTTAGCAACAGGCCCAAACGCATGATGAAGCAGCCCACTTGGCTGAAAGACTTTGTTACTAAATAAATACCTTTTATATTAATGTTTTAAATATTATGTTTTGTTGTTGGGCCTAGCCCGTTTTGAATATGACCCATTAGGTTAAGAAAAGACTCTTGTATTTAAGACAACTCTTGTTGGTGAATGAGCAAGAAGAAAATTATTCATCTTTTCATTTGTTCTTATGTGTTTTGAGTTTATCCTTCTTTACATTTCCCTTAGTTTAGAATAGTTGCAAATCCCTTCTTATCATGCACTAACAGTGTAAAATATTTTCACATTATCAATCAATGAGATACATGTATTTAATTAAAACACACTTTTAATTTTAAAATATTAATATGATATAACAAGTATCAAGATTTTGATTGATGGTGTATATATATATATATGTGTAATAGAGATTTACACTGTTTGTGGATTACCTTCAAACTCTTTAAATATTATAATAACATCAAAATTTCATACAGTAACTTCACGGTAATGAAAAGGAAAATAAAATTTAAGTTATATTGGTTTTTCATAAATTATTTAAATATTATAATAGTAATATGTTATTATTATTATTTACCTTGATATGGAGGCCGAACCTTATAATCACGGACCTGGTCCAGTTATCATCAAGGTAAACAATCTCAAAATCACCATTTGTAGTTGGTTTGACTTCGTCTTCACACATGTCAAAGTCAAACATACTGAATCTCCCCTGACCTTCCTTTGCAACAGCCAAAGTGAAAAGGTTTTAAAATACGAATTCACATATACACCTTGTCACTTTCAAGTTTGTTAGAACAAGATTTGATTCTGCACCCAATCTTTAAGTTTCAATGATTAATGCCAGTAAATAATCTCAAATAATTAGTCAATCCAAATATTCCTCTAATGTTACTTAAGATTGATTAATGTCATCTTCTTTTGTAATTTTATAGTTTTTTTGGAAGATTGACTATATCATAGTCAATATACTAATTTCAATTTGAATTTACGTTTTACTTTCTTTTTTTGCCTTATCTAATATGACTCAATTTGGTCTACTTATTAGAACTGGCTATTAGGAGAAAACTAGGAAGAAATTAAACAGATACTCTCACTTACCTTTGAGAGTTACAAGTCGTCATTCAATGACTCATCTTTATTTGGTATCATCGAAGTTTTCATACCAGCATCTGATCATGCAGCACCTGCCTTGGATGCCGTTGTTAAGCTCTACTAGCTTCTTCAATCTTCACGATATGACCTAACTCTCGTGGCCTAAACTGCAAACTTTCATTAATTCAGGTTGGAGAAATTCGAGTTTTGATGATGATTATTACAATGGATAATTGAATACACTTTTCAGTTTAATTAACAATATTTATTATCTAGAGTCTGTATGTGCACGTGATAACCAACTTTTCTCAGTATAGTTACTTTTGTTTGTTTGAAACTTAACTAATAGGAATCATCATTTGAATCACTTTACAGTTTTGTAGACTTGCCAAATTTTTCTGCTTCCATATACAGCGCATAGTTATGTAACAAATTACGAGCGTTCCTCGTATCTTGTCCACCGAGAGGCCAATCATCACCCATAGCAGAACTTCTTATTGCTACATCAGATTTTCTAAGAGATCTTTCAGCATGGAATATTAAGTAAGTGCTCTATAGTCTATACTAGTGTTCGTATTTGACTATGAGCATAGCTCTAATTATGTAGTCAAATAATTAATCCCTTCGTTAACACGCAAGTCATACTTTATTTCCTTCATAGTCCTATCAAAGGTGGAGTGGCTGCATACAGAGATTTTCAGGCTGACCTTCATACACCTACAGCAGCCACATGTAGTTATTCTCAAAATTTCTCTTTTGTAAAGTTATTTTTCTAATCAATGCAATAATAATTTGTTGCTATTACATTTCAGCTTTGCTTTACCCGTATGGGGAACCGACTTTAAGACCTCGACATGGTGGGTTACCTGATAACATGCAGTATTCAGGGAGATCTTCTTGTCAGCATCCAAAATACTACCCTTGAATTTTACCAGACACTGTAATTGGTAAGTGGAACACTAACCATGTAATTATAGATTTCTATCTGCATTTTGGATATACAATTTGGCTGGCTTAGAGGTGTCAAGTTAAGAACACCAAATATGATCTAAAAAATTGTAATATAAAACAAGAACATTTCACTCCAATAAAATAAGCTCAGAAACAATTTCTGTAGTAAAATATATAATGCTGTTTTTATATGTGGCACGTACTCTAATGTATTATATATTTAAGATCCATAATAAAAATACAAAGAGTAATCTTAAAAGAGTTAAAAGGTAGTGCACTGACAGTGTAAAATAATTTTACACTATCATCCAATAGAAAGCTATCAATTAGTCATGTCATTAAATTATTTTTTAAATAAAAGTGTGGTTTAATTGAATACATGGTGGTGATTGATTGACAGTGTAAAAATATTTTACACTGTCAGTGCATCACCCCTTTTCTCATATTAAAATACTTAAAAAATTAATATTCATCACCCCTTTTCTCATATTAAAATACTTAAAAAATTAATATTCCCAATATAGGATTTGTTTGGTTTTCATGATACAAAATGCAGAAGTGGTGTTTTCTTTGGTAATCTATAATCCTTTATAGTCCATTAAATATGAGTCAAAATTATTGATTTTTTAGTTTTAATTATTTGATATAGGATTTGTTTAGTGTTCAGATGAAAGAGTTGTATAAAATCACATGGATATATATATATATATATATATATATATATATATATATATATATATATATATATATTCCTTTTATGCAATCAGCTGTAGCCATTCAATAGGAAATTGATTCATTTATGTCATATGTCTTCTTCTTTCCCACCTTTCTTGAAGGAATAATAAATAAAATAAAACTTGTTCTCACAATTTCAATTTTAAAACAAAAGAAATGAAATGATCACAATTCAAATATGTATCAGAAAAATGTATCAGAAAAAGCTAACATTATTAATGGCGCATTCAAAACCTCACTCCATAGGTGCATTACATTTCAAATATTAGTGCTTGTCTTTTGATATGTACTAG
This sequence comes from Vicia villosa, assembly GCF_029867415.1. NCBI lineage: Eukaryota > Viridiplantae > Streptophyta > Magnoliopsida > Fabales > Fabaceae > Vicia > Vicia villosa. The sequence continues at coordinate 71,659,071 of NC_081185.1, read as the reverse complement.
AGATAGTTGTTTACGCGTGCAGTTATCGTGCATAGATAAAAATCTATAAACCATGCATAGATTATTATGGACCCTTGGATCATTGGATCAAATTTTAGAAATCAGTTGTTATTACTCAATACTCAATACTCACCACTTAATACTCAATATTCAATACTCAATACTGGATTAAAAACATGATCTAATGGGATCTCTTTAGCTCATTCAAATGATCGATAGTAAAGAAAAATTTACAAACCAAGCATAAATTCGTGGGCAAATTCATGAAGCTCCTGACCGTTCGACCGCTCCGGTAGCGCTTGCACCGTCGTGGGCAGTTCTCTTCCGGCATTCCTGTAGAAGTCACTGAAAGGGTTTCCCCCTCTTCCTCAATTTTGGTTTAAATTCCTGGCTTTAGGGCTTAGGGACCTTATTGAGGAGTGGTGGATTGAAATCTTTTTAGGGATTCTCAGGCTTGCTGGCTGGCCCTTTGTTTTTGGGAGCTTCTTTGTTTCTGGGCTTTCTATTTTGTCGGTTTTCTTGTTTCTTCGTTTTCTGTCGACGCTGTTGTCTGTGGCCTTGGTGTGTGGTTTTCTTCCTTTCCTTTCTCTCTGTGCGGGATATGGGGTTTGTTAACAGGGGCAATGGTTGGTTTGAGGTTCGGAACAAAAGGGACCCTCACAATTGGAACCCTAGGTGGGACATTCTCCCCTTCGGTGGAAGGAATTTTAACACAAAGGTGCTGAAGGGAGGGGTTGTGACTTCTGTTTATTTGTCTGGGTTCCCTGATTTCACAAAGGCTAAGGATCTGTTTGAGTTGTTTGGCTGTATTCGTAAGGTGGTAGAGGTCTCAATCGCACCTAGGAAAAACAATGTTGGCAAGAGATTTGGCTTCGCTAGATTTGTAGAGGTGGAGGATGAGAGAATGCTGGCGGTGAGATTGGATAACGTCATTATTGCGGGCAGAAAAATTCACGCTAACCTTCCTCGTTTTCAGCGGAACGTTTTGGCGCCTAATAGAGTTAGGGGTGGAGGCACAAAAGGGTTTGAAAGGTCTGGGCAGCTCTTGAAAAGCAAGTTTGTTTGGGGGGAACCAAGGAGGGATAACAGGAGCTTTGCGGAGGTTGTGAGTCCTGAAAAGGGGAGAGATGTACCTACTGTGAAGGAGAATGCTTCTCGTTTTAATTTCAACACCAGGGCAGAAGATACGATGAGATTGAGCAAGGCTTATGTTGGGAAAGTCTTATATCCGGGATCAGCTTTCAATATCCAAACACACTTTGAGATGGAAGGGTTATTTGCCATCAAGGTTACACCTTTGGGTAGTGACCTTTGTTTACTCGAGGAGTTGGAGGACGGATACATTGAAGACCTTATAGGTGAGGGTGAATCTTGGTGGAAGTCCTGGTTCTGTGAGATTAAGAGATGGGATGATTCGGTGGTTGGTGATAGCAGGGTGGTTTGGCTCCGTTTTTATGGTATTCCGGCCCAGGCGTGGTCTTCGGACTTTTTTGTGGGTGTGGCGAATTCTTTGGGTACTTTTCTTTGTGTCGATGAACATACGTCGAAAGGAGATTCTTTGGATGTGTCAAGAATTATGTTGAAGGTGCCTATCTCTTTTGTTATTCCGGAAACGATTCGGGTGGCTATCGACAACAAGTTTTTCTCTCTAATTATTAGGGAGGATGTGATAGGATCAAGCCGGTTTGGTTCGACCAACTTAAAATCTGTTAAATCGGTTGTTTCCACGGATCCGGGGGAAGGGTGGTCCAATGCTTATTCTGATGAGATGGTGGGTGAGGAATCCGCATCTTCTACGGACAGTATCGCAGTTTTTTCTGATTCTGCTGCAGATTTGGGTATCGAAGGTAACTTGGAGGGCAAGGGTGAAGGCAATCTCCCAGATTCTCGTGAACAGCCATCGTCCCCGATATTGGCAATGAAAATAGTTGAAACGGGTTTGGTTGATGCGGGTGCTGCTGTTTCTTTTCCGCCTGACAGTGTAGCAGGGGTGAGTAATCACGGAGCTGTTCATGTTCATGAATGTGTAATTGGTGGTTCTGTTGGCAGTGAGATACGGCCACGAGGGAGCCGAGTCAAGGATGTGATCGCTGGCATGAAAAGCATAGGCGTCTTTGACAAGGCAATAGAGTTTGCTTTGATGGGAAATTCTTCAGGGGTGCATAAGGCTGATTCTGTTTTGGCTTTGGAGGAGCAGTCTGCCTCTAAGATTGTCTTGGAGGCGACGGAAGCTAATGTGGATTTCAGGGGCAGGATTGGATTGGTGGAGCAGGAGGTTCAAGGTGCGGACCGGGTGGAGGTTGCTAATCCTCATGCTGCTGCTCTCTCGGGTATTTCTAGGAGATGCAAAGCTGTGTCCTTATCTATTAAATCTAAAATTAGGAGGAAGGGAAAGAAAAAGAAGGGAGGCAATGTAGTGGAGGGAGGTAAGCAGGTGCTGTGTTCATCCTCTATTCCTTCTGGATTTGTGCAGCAGACTGGGAGTGTTGTGGCTGACACAGTGTTGAGCAGTCCGACTGGTCCAATGTCAGTTTGTGATGCGGCTGGCAGCAACGATCTTTGTGCGGATGATTCTGACATTATTCGGTGCAACCAACGAATTCTTTGTAATTTTGGTTTGAAATCGGGGGATAAATTATGGAAGGCTATCGCTAATTTAGGGGTGGTTCCGGTAGACACTGTTGATTGTTCCCAAGATACAATTGAGGAGTTTAAACTCAATGAAGCGATATGTTCTCTTGGAGGGAAGGAAAAATTTAAGCCTTTATTATGATTATTGGATCTCTAAATATTAGGGGGGGAGGAAGTTGGATCAAGAGGAAACGTATTAGTTGTATCATTCAAAGAGGCAAAGCGGATGTGTTTTTTATTCAAGAATCTAAATTGAGTTCAGTGTCGGATATTGTGGCTAGGAGTTTCTGGGGAAATTCGGATGTTGATTTCTCTTTCTCGGATTCTAAGGGAAGGTCGGGAGGCATCATTATTCTTTGGAAAGCTAGCACTGTTTCGGTTGTTGTCAGCTTTCGTGGGACTAGCTTCATGGGTATTAAGGTTAGTTGGAAGAATAAATTTTATTATTTGGTCAATGTTTATGCGGCTTGTTCTTTGTCTGCTAAGCGTAGTATGTGGAAAGAATTGGTGGACTTAAAACAGAAATTTAGGGATGGTGATTGGTTGATTGGAGGCGATTTCAACGCTATTAAAAAAAGAAGTGAAAGAGTGGGTAGTTCTTTGTATCTTCATAGATCGGAATGGGGTGAGTTTTCTAACTTTATCGATAGTTGTGGTTTGATTGATGTTCCTTGCAAAGGAAAAAAATTCTCTTGGTTTACCGGGGATGGAAAAACTAAAAGTAGGTTGGATCGCTTTCTTGTTGATAGTAACATTGTTTCTAATTGGGGAGTGGTGGGGCAGCTTATTGGGCAAAGGGACGTCTCGGATCATTGTCCGGTGTGGTTGGTTGTGGATAAGGAGAATTGGGGTCCTAAGCCTTTCAAGTTTAATAATGAATGGTTTAATTACAAAGATTTTTTGCATTTTGTGGAGTTTGAATGGAAGGCTATCAAAATTAGTGGTAGAGGAGATTTTGTATTAAAGGAGAAATTTCGTATCATTAAGGAGAGGCTTAAATGGTGGAATTCTAACGTTTTTGGAAAGTTTGATTTGGAAGTGGAGGAAGGGGTGCGAGAGTTGAATGAGGCGGATGATAGTGAAGTTCTTGATGATGAGATTCAAGCCGTAAAAAGAAATGCTAGTAGTAGATTTTGGTTGAATCTTAGAATCAAAGAGAACATGCTTATACAAAAATCGAGATTAAAGTGGCTTAATGATGGAGACTCCAATAGTAAATATTTTCATAGTGTAATGAAAGAGAGAAGGAGGAGGAATCATATTAGTTCTATTATCACTTCAAGTGGTATCATTGATGAAGTGGGGGAGGTTAAGGAAGAAGTGAGGCGTCATTTTGAAAGTAAGTTCAAGGAAGCTAATTTTAGTAGACCGATTCTTGATAATGTGGAGTTTAACACTTTGTCTTCGGAGGAAAGCGCCTCCCTTGAGTTTCCTTTCTCCGAGGAGGAAGTTAAGGAGGCGGTGTGGAGTTGTGATGGATCGAAAATCCCGGGGCCGGATGGTTTCTCTCTTCTTTTCGTGAAGAATTGTTGGTTTTTTCTAAAGGATGATTTTATGAATTGTTTTAAGGCTCTTTTCGTGGGTGGTGCTTTTTCGAGGAAGATTACTTCTTCGTTTTTATCTTTGATTCCTAAGTCTTCTAATCCGTTGGGGTTGGACGACTATAGACCTATTTGTTTGGTTGGATGCATTTACAAAATTATCTCTAAGGTGTTGGCCGGTAGGATTAAAAGGGTGTTGCATTCCGTGGTTTCAAATAGTCAAAGTGCTTTTGTTCCGGGGCGCCAATTGCTTGATGGAGTTCTAGTTGCGAATGAGTTGGTGGATTACTCCTTGAAGGAAGGTAGAAGTTGTCTTCTTTTTAAGGTGGATTTCGAAAAGGCGTACGATAAGGTTAGTTGGAATTTCCTTAGATTTATGTTAAAAAGGATGGGTTTTGGAGAGATATGGATGAAGTGGATGGAAGTTTTAATTTTCTCTAGCAAGATGTCCGTTCTTGTTAATGGTAGCCCCACTAAAGAATTTGTGGTTGAAAGGGGGCTTCGTCAAGGCGATCCACTTTCTCCTTTTTTATTTGTTTTAGTGGTAGAAGGTCTCAAAAAATTAGTTGATAAGGCGGTGCTTAACGGGGATTTTGTTGGTTGCAATGTTAATGGTAAGTGTTTTGTGGACATCCTTCAATTTGCGGATGACAATCTTTTGGTAGGAGATGGTAGTTGGAAGCATTTGTGGGCTATTAAAGCGGTGTTGAGAGGCTTTGAGATGGTGTCGGGTCTCGGTATCAACTTTAACAAAAGTAAGCTCATTGGAATAAATATTAATTCCCGTTTTTTAGATGTGGCTACATCTTTTCTTTCTTGCAAAAGGGAAGAAAAGGTGTTTACTTTCCTAGGGATTCGGATTGGTTCTAATCCTAGGAGGGTTGATTTTTGGAGTCCTTTGGTCGATAATATTAGGAGGCGGTTGAACTCTTGGAAGGGGAGATGGCTTAGTTTTGGGGGTAGATTAACTCTTTTGAAATCGGTGCTTGGAAGTTTACCTATTTTTACTCTCTCTTTCTACTTGGCTCCCAAAAAGGTCATTCGGGTGATTAATAGAATTCAAAGCAATTTCTTGTGGGGGGGAATAGAGGAGAAGCGAAGAGTTCATTGGGTGTGTTGGGATGATGTTTGTACTCCGATGGAAAAAGGTGGGTTAGGTATAAAAAGACTAGAAGAATTTAATTTGGCACTTCTTTCTAAATGGAAGTGGCGAATTTTGGAGGATACTAATTCCATTTGGCATCGGATGCTTAAAGCCCGATATGGGGACATCAAGATTAGGATGGTTATTGAAGGAGGTAAGTTTGATGGTTATAATTCGAAATCGGTATGGTGGTCGGATATTTGTCTTTGGAGAGAAAAATGCCGGGTGGTCTTTTTGTGGATGGAGTTTCTTTTCGGATTGGTGATGGCTATTCTACATCCTTTTGGCATTCTCTTTGGTTGGAGGAGGGTATTTTAAAGTTGTTATTTCCGTCTTTATTTGCATTTTCTCTTTTACAGGATGTTTCTGTTGCTTGCATGGGAGCTTGGAGAGGTGATGTGTGGGAATGGAATGATTTGGGGATCCCTTTAGTTCCTTCGGATTTGGAGGCCGATGTGATTTCCTTGAGATCTTTGTTGGATCTTCATTGTCCGGTGGGGGTTGGTGTGAAATACCGCGTAGTGTGGCGTTCGTCGGTTGATGGAGCTTTCACCGTTTCTTCATGCTATAGCATTATGGAGAAAGAGTTTTTGATGTATGGTCCACCTAATCGTCATGATTTTGTGATTTCTCTTGTTTGGAAGGGTGACATTCCGCTAAAAGTCAAAGCGTTTGGTTGGAAATGTTTCAAGAATAGGATTCCTACAAAGACTTTGTTAAAGATCCGAGGTATTTTACCTTCTAATTCTAATCTTAGTTGTGTTTTATGTGATGATGATTTAGAGTCTCCCGTTCATCTCTTCTTCTCATGTCGGAAGGCGGATGAAGTTTGGAAGGAAATGGCTTCTTGGATTGGTTTGTCTAATTATAAAGAGGTGGATTTTAAAGAGAGTTTTTGGAAATGGAGATCTTTTTGTAGATCCAAGAAAGTTAGTAAACGAAAGGTGGGTTGTGTTTGGTTGGCTATTATATGGAGTATATGGCTTTGTAGGAATGGTATGATTTTTAAAAACTTAGTTTGGAATTCTCGGGACGTGGTGTGGAGTTGTAAAGCTCTCATATGGAGATGGTCTTTTATTAGGTATATTCCCCATACCAATTGTAATTTTTATGAGTTTGACAAAAACCCTTTGTTTTACTTAAATTAGGTTTCAATTGGTGGGTAATTTTCCCACGGGGCTTTTGCTCCATTCCTTTGTAATCTTGTTCTGTGAACTTTTGTTCTCATCAATATAACTTGCTTACAAAAAAAATGATCTAATGGCTTATGTAGGCTTATGCATGGTGCATAAGTAAAATCCTTATGCATATTAGCCAAAGCTCTTGTTTACAATATCAAACTTCAAGATTATACATATATTTGTTTACACTATCAAATTTTAGAAACCATAGATAACCTAAATGTTAGAAATAGGTATGATAATCCTGGATATCTTCAAGAATCGTGATCGTTCACTTTCCGAACAAAGTATTTCGACCCTATTCTTGTCTGGGTTCACGAAATCTTTGCGGGGATAATTCTCGAAGAACAATCTGTTTCTGACAATAGAGAACAGATCAGAATGTAGAGAAAGTATGTTTTTCGTCATCGAAACCGAGGCCAAATGACTCCTTATATAGGAGATCAACAATAGAAACCAAAATGACATACCTGTTCGGTAAAACAGTTATGTTGGTTGGGAAACGACGCACATGTTCGGTAAAACGGCTATGTCCGTTGGGGCGCTGCCCCTTGGATCCCGACGGGGCGCTCCCCGCACCCCGCCAGGGGCTCCGCCCCTTGGAACCCCGTTTCTATTATTCGTATTCAATTGTACGTTTGGCTCTACGAGCGTGCACTCCGCACTACCCTAACTCGTTTCAAGCTTAACGCATAATTGCATCGGCCTACAATAAATCACATTATTACCAAAATACATTGATGATACTAAAATCACCAACACTAAAGATATTGATAAATTTTAAAAATATTTGATTTGCAAATCTTCTTTGCTGAGATTTTGATTACAGACCAACAGAAAAGAAGGGCAAACCACCATTTAACCAATCTAATTTGGATAAAAGTAACGTTAAACTTTTTTCCTTTGGCAATACGAGCTAAAGTTCCCACAAGCTTTTCTTTGAATCTTTCTTTTGATTTGGATTGATCTTTATGATCTGACTTCGGAATCACCAGTAGTTATGTGTTTTTCGCCACACATGACCTTCTAATCCCAAATTTTCGGAGTATTTACGAACATATATTTCAAATGATGGATAAGTAGAGAATCTCTCATCCATCCCATGGACAGACCCGACCCTGTGCATGTGCAAACAGTGCCACAACACAACACCTCAAAAGTCATGGGCCCTTTTTTTTTGATATATTGAATGGTAAAATGTTTTTTTAAGGTAACCTAAGCTGTTTAGATTTTAGCTATATAGTGAAAGCCTTCTATAAGTAGATCCCCATCATGCAATTCACATAGTGCATTGGTAAATGCATATATTAACTAACTTGCAATAAAGTATTACATGACATACATGTACCCATAAAATGTAAATATTACATGACTATCTCAACTAAAGTAATAAAATCTCAAATTATTTTACTCTATTGAATGTTTTTTTATCTTTAAAAAATATCTTTCCATTTATTTATTTTAATTTCTGACAACCTTTCTTTTAAAGGATAAGTTTTCATTACTAAAATTTGAAAAGTACTACTACTTTTTATTACATTAAGAAAGTTACATTCACTTATTGTACAATAGATAACGAGTTTGGTTGTTTGGAGCTGTTGTAAAAATGACAAGCTTCAATTAAAATAAGATATTAGTATGTGAGGCCATGAAATATATGATCTTTAACAATGATAATTAAAAAGTAAAAAATATAACAGAATAAGGCGAGAAAAAGGAGAAAGGTTTGGTTATCATGTTCGATAAAAAGATCTACGCATTGGGAGGGAGCAACTCTATGATTCACCATACTCTAAAAATTGTTACAAAAGATCACAAATGAGTTACAAGAAAATAGCTTTAGCCTTCAGAGTTCCTAAGAAAAACCCTTATTTTCTATTCAAGTGACTCCTAACCTCTCGAACTCTCAATATATGAATTACTCAAACCAAATGTATCAAGAAGTATTGTGTGATCATTCTAGATAATTATAAAAGGCTTCCCTTATTTCACCCTTTTACTCTAAAACTCTAAAATTGTCACTTTCAAATAATATAAGAGAATCCTATTTATAATAGCTAAAACCCATCACACAAAGCAGAAAACACAATCCATTAGCTAATGGATACTACGAGCGAACTGAAAAAGTCCAAAACATGCAAATCAAAGAAAAATGTTTAATTTTTGAAAATCTCAAAATCGGACTGACTGCAACACAATCGTACGGAACCACTTGTGCTACCGACCACTGTGGCTCCGGTGCCGCCGCCGCTGCCCCGCCTGAATCATGTTGTCGTTCATCATCCGCACTCCAACAGCCACGGCTCCGCCACCTACTCGGGGAATTGGGGTCTCCGCCTCACGGTACGATCTGCCGCCTGCAACTGCCACCTTTCACAATTTTAAGGTCGCTGTCGTACGCAGTTGTCGCGGGCGAAAAATCGTTTTGTTCCTCTTTTTGTGGGATGAGACACCTGATGCCTTCTTTGGGCTCGAGTGCTCATAAAAAATGATTTTTCTTTGTATCGACCAAACTTTTTATTGTTTCCAAAAGAGGAAAAGGAAAAAAGCTGCAATAACCTAAAAGTGGGGGGAGAGATCTTGGGTAAGAGGGTTGGTTATACGAAGGGAAGGTATTAGCACCCAACGTATCTATAGTACTCTATAGGTTTCTTTGCTTTGTTTTTTCATTCCATGTTATTGAGAGGTTCTTGTGAAATAGGTGGGACCTAAGGTGTTTGTTTGATTATGCTCGCAAAGATCATCGCGATCCTCTGCATACATATCCCTTAGAGGGAATCAGAGCATCTGTAGCTCGGGGTCTACGGGTGCTAAGGTTTGAATGGTTTGAGAGAGAAGTTTTGCTCGCCAAGGATACGACCTTGTGCCTACGTATTCTCAAAGGGATGTTGAGAAAGTCAGAGCAATCGTAGTTCCCACTTATGCTAGTGGAAGCAAAGGATAAGAGACAAATGTCATCTAAATGTTCGATGTATCTAATCTATATCATCACATACATCTGTTTGATTTTTTTTGTTTGAAAATCTTTTCATTATAAGCCCGGGGCCATGCCACTTAGGGTGCTTAGAATGATAAAGATGTTTTTGTTTAACCAGCCTTGTGGCAAAAGTTTCAATGAAGTCAGCCTTGTGACAAAAACTTTGATTAATCAGCCAGCCTTGTGGCAAAAGTTTCAATGAAGTCAGCCTTGTGACAAAAACTTTGATTAATCAGCCAGTACGGTGGTAAAACAGTTTGATTGATTAGCCAGCCTTGTGGCAAAAAGGTTTGATTGATTGATTGATTGATTGATTGATTGATTGTTTGATTGTTTGTGATGATATAGAAGAGATACTCCTATCATAGAGATGAAAAATGTCTAATCTCCTAGGGTATTTGATTTGGATATTGGGGAGTGCTTATAAGAAGCCCGTGGGTCCTTGTACGAAGCCCAAGAGGAGGCTATCCGAGGGTCCTTGCATTGTAAGCCCAAGAGGAGGCTATGGGAGGGACAATCCAGGGTCCTTGCATTGTAAGCCCAAGAGGAGGCTATGGGAGGGACACTCGTTTGTACAAAGCCCAAGGGGAGGCATGGTATAGTTGGTTTGAGCTCTTAGAGCGATTTCACCGGGAAACCATACTCTATGTCCTAACCTAAACTAGGGAGATTCTTTGCACGAAGCCCAATAGGAGGCTATGGGGAACCTAGTGTTGTACTAAGTTAAACAAGCACACATATCACACATATGAACAAACATGAACAAGTATGAATAAACATGAACAGGTATGAACAATTATATATATGACAAAGTGTGTGTATATAATGGAGTTTATGAAGGAAATATACCTGTAAGCATGATCCATTTGTATACACGGGGGCTCGGGACTTATACTCGAGGAGAGGTCCACTTGAATTTATTCAAAGCTATGTAAACAGGTATTCACAAAAGGGCTTGGGACTTATACCTACATGGAGGCCCATGGTATTTTTGGGAAGATTTAAAGAAACCTTCATTTTTGGTTTGTTATTCAAAGTTAAAAAAAACAGATTGAGATATGTACAAAAAGCGTACAATGAAATACCTAATTTCATGTACTGGAGTGGGTATGTACAAAAGGGCTTGGGACTTATACCTACATGGAGGCCCATGGTATTTTTTAAAACATGGTTGATTGTTTTATTTACAGACGCGAGGTTTAAAAAACCGTTTGAAAGTTTTTTGGTTTTGAAAGAGTTTTCTGTATAAAGAAAAACTGTATAAAAGAAAAAAAGAGTGGGTCTTATACTCTCTAATATTCGAGAGGCCCCACATCGTTTGAAAATGATTTGAAATGATTTGAAAGTGAATTGATTACTGTTGTGAAAACAGTTGGTTGAGTTTTAGGCTTACCTCGAAGAATGAGAAAATTGGATTTCTGAGTTTGAGGTGTTACCGTGATCTTCAGATGTTAGGCATCCATACCAGCAGAAAAGAACGTCAGAGAAGTTCACAGCTTACAGCATTCTTTGATCATCCAGTAATTGTTTAAGGATTTCTACAGCGAATGGAAAACCAAACAAACAGACAAAACAGAGAACAACAGAGAAATAATCTCGAAGTCTCGGATGAAGTTAGAAAATTCCAGTGATGTGCAACAGTAATCAAATAGAAATTTAAATGATTAACTACACAAAATAATATGAAAATATTAAGTTCAAATGAAATTAATCTAAGAAAAGACATTTTTTGTGGTTTTTTCATAAAAAGATAAAATAATTAGAAACACAAACTTAAATATGCATCTAATATATTTTTGGAGTTTTTTTAAATAAGGATTAGAAAAATTAAACTATATCCTATATTTAATTAAAATACTAAATCTTTTTATGAAAGATAATTTCTATAGAAAACTAAAAGTAATAATTAAAATATTTCAATAATTGGGCCTGAGGTGTGCTGGAAATCAGATGGGGGGTGCAGCCCAAAAATGTTAAAAGCTGAAACAATAAAATGGTTTGGGCCGGACCGGGTCGGGTCAGGTGGAACCCGGATCCGCCCATCTTACTAAACAAGGAATGAGTTATTGAAAACCCTAAACAACAAAAGAAGCAGCAACGCTGCTTGTCCCCTCTCCCTCATGTTTCACGATTCTGTGAAAAAGAAAACTCAGAGGAAAAACTCTCTCCTCTCTCGATCATTCATGGCTTTCCCTTTGCTCACTTTCGTTCTCTGCTAAACAACAAATGAAACCCCTCTCATTTTTTCCTTTCTCACGGCAACAAATAACACTCTGTTTCTCTCTCGATTTTGCTTGCTCTCTCACTGAAGAATAACAACAAAGATTCTCGGTTCTCCTCTCGGTTCTCTCTTGCGAAAACGGCGACAACAGTGGTTAGCCTTATCTTCTCCGACCAACAACCAATCAACAACCGTGACACTCTTTGTTCTCTCATAGTTCTCAATCGTGAAGATAAGCAACAACTCTCTCTCCCTCACGGTTTTCTTCCTCCGCGGCCATGGGAGGAGCTTGCTGAAGCTCACAAACTCAACAAACCCAGGTATAACTCCTCTATTTCGTTTTTTATGGTACAACTACAAATTCGGTTTTTATGATACAACAACAAAAACATATGCTTTCTCTGTTTCTTGGCAGCTTTGTTCTAACAGTGAATTATGTTCATAGCAACAACAAATTTAAGAGCAAGAGTAGAATTGATTTACCTGCGGCGAGGAGATGTTCGCCGGTTTTAATGTTGAGGTATGCGCTTGTTTCTTCTGCTTCTGAGCTATGAACCTGTTGCAATTGATGTTGTTTAAAGCTGCTGAATTTTGGAATTGTTGAACATGTTGCTGCCACTGTTTCAGAGTTGTTGTTATTGAATGATTGCGAATTTTGTTGTTGCTGAATTTTTGTATCTGAAATTGCTTGTTGCAGCTCTGTGAAATTGTTATATATTGATCCTGCAACTTTGAATTAATTGCGAATATTTGTTGTTGCTTCTGCGTTTTTTTTAGTTACAGCAACAATAATTCGACCTCTATGTTTCGATTTTCAGCTATGCACAAGAATATCATTAACATATTTGCAACAATGATCAAACAATAATATTTGAGCATGAGCATGAGGATGAATACAACTTACCTACGGCGAGGAGGTGTTCGCCGGTTTTGAGGTATGCCTTGAATTCTTTATTGTTACTAACAACCTTGAATTGTTACTAACAATCTCTAACAACTTTGCTTGTTGTTGTAGGATCCTTTGATGAAGATGAAGCCACCTCTTTGGATATTAGGGAGACTTGAAGATGGACTTCAAGTTGGAACTCTCTTCACCAAGGTATGAAGAATTTCTTCTTCACCACTCTCTTTCAAGAAACTTTGTAACTAGAAATTCTCACTTCTCAAGTGGTTTTCTTTGGTTTGAAGAATTGCTTCTTCTTACCAAGAAACTTGAAAAAACTATGAGAGAAGAGGGAGAAATGAGAAAGCTAGTAGTATAGTAGCTTTGGTGTGTTTTGCTTCAATGAGAGAACTTCCTATTTATAGGCAAAGTTAAGGGAGTGTTTGGCAATTGGTAATCTTGATTGGCAAGTTTCAATCATTGCAAGATAAGAAAAAGAATATATTCTTCATCATTGCAAGAATAAAAAATAAGAATAAGAATATTCTTATGCAAAGATATTTTTCATGATATAAGCCATGTGTGTAAATTTTTATGTCATTTTATGATATCTCTAAGTTGCATAATTTTATGACATAAAAATCTCTCTTTGGCTTTCTTTGACTTTTGCTAATTTCACCCCTCTTTTTGTTTCTTTTTTTTCATGTTGCATGAGGACCTTGAAGAAAAGAATGAAGAAATTTGATCTTGAAGAATGAAGAATTCAAGAATTGCATTTGAAGTTTTATTTTTTTCTTTTCCTTGTAATTCCAACTTTGTATGAATGAAACTTTGTATTCTTGCAAATGAATGGAATTTTGTAATTCTTGAATTTTGGATAAAGTCCACTTGTAACGCATTTGAAATTTAGAACTTTGTTCATGTAAAGGAACTTCACTTGTAATGTTTGAATTTCTCTTAGAATCCTTGAATGGAAAATGTATGAAACATGAATATTTCTTGAATGAATTTGAATGCAATTTCTATGTCTAGAATCAATTCTTGAATTTCTTTGAATGATTCTTTGAAGAATGTTCTTGCACCAATGGACTTTTAATTCTTGAATTTATGGTTTTAGAACCATACTTGAAGCAATTCTTTCAACAAATTGACTAAAAGATATTTCTTGCAATTTTCATGAATTGTTTCAAACTTGTATCATCTTTCAAATAATCCATAAGAAACAATTTTCTTTACCATGACGAATCCATAGGCCAAAATCTTGAAATAGATTCCAATCAAAACTCTTGAATCACACAAATGGATATGGCACACTTTATTTGAAGATGATTGAAACCTTTGATTGACTTCCTGGGGATTTTTAGGGTTTCCCAAATGTGATCCCTGATTTTGGTCCCTGATAGTTCAAAACCCTGATCTGAGGATTTGCAATTTCACTGTTGATCAATCCTTGTGTAGGAGATGTCTTGAGCCAATGGATTAAATCAAAATGATGTACTTGGGATCTTGAGGTCATGTCCCAAGTCACTAGGTCAAATCCTGAGCAAAAGTCAGGGGTATCCTATCTTCAGTCAAAACCCTAATCTGGTTGATTCAGAGCTTTTGAGCTTGTTGAAATGAAACTTTGAGGACCAAATGTTGATTGTTGATGAAGATGATTCATTTGAGATGAAGGGAGAACAAAACCCTAATTGATTGTTACTTGTACTGATGAGTGATTTCTTGATTAAACCCTGCTGAGTCACAAGTAGCAAACACAAGCTATGCAATTTGTTAGAGATGCAAATGATGCATATGCAATGATATGAGGTGGTATCTTAGGTCAAAAATTGGGGTATGACAGATGCCCCTATTTAAGTTTCTTCAACCTGAGACATGAAGATTGAAAATCTTCGTTTTGATAGGGTGGAAGAGACTTAAATATCAGAAGACGCGAATTTTGGACCTAAGATACCAAAATTGCGAATGATGCAAGGATATCTTTACCGAGGGGATATCAAGAACTGACTCCACTGGGGAGAAGAGACCGGGAAGGATGTCTCCATCCGTTTTAGGAAGAGAATCTGTTTTTCCTTCGGGAAAGCAAGTGTATGCTCCACCGGGGAATGATAGCTTTGTAAGAAAAGCTTACCTATCGACATTACCGACTATCAGCACAGGGATAGACTTGTTAATAATGCGAAGGTGAAAGGTATGAAACTGTATTACCGACTACCAGCGTGGTGATAGACTTGACAAGGTAAAAAAAAGTTTCAAAGGTTCGGTTAATATTACCGACTATCAGCATGGTGATAGACATGTTAAATAATATAACCAGAACAAAAAGGTACCGACTACCAGCCTCGTGATAGTGGTTTTGAAGACATGATCAATTATCAGCCAAGTGACAAAATGATCCTGGAGACTTTGCTAGGGGAATTACTGGTTATTCAGCCTTGTGAACAGTAATAAGGCCCTGATTGTCAAATGGTCTTCATGATTGATTTCCTTGAGAGGAAGAAGCTTTTGAAAGAGACATAAACTGCTCAGATGATGAGGCTATTGTTTATGGTCTGTTTTTCTCGACTCTTTTTGGTGGAATCGGAATTTGAATCTCTGGTAAAGATAGGGTTCTAACCAAGAATGAATTGGAAAGAGACAGTCAAATAAGACTTTGTACCCAATGAGGAATGAACTCAACTGGGGATTTTCTCCTTCGTTTTGGAGAGGAGAAACTGAAGCAACCTTCTTCCACGAGGAATGATCTCAGTGGGGAACTGGAGAAACAAAAGATGTTCTTTCTGCTTATGGGTGACAACCTACTAGAGAGATGACATGCCCATACCTGTTCTTTTTCTCTCTTTTTTTTCCTTTTTTTTTCGTTTTTGGGATAGATATATCCCGAACAAGTGATTTCGAAGCAAACATTGAAAAATGCAAGAATGTATAAATGATGCAAATATGTATGATTGATGAATGTCATGAATGTAGCACGCATACTGACGATACTGACAGACAAAGAAGTATATACTGGAGAAGGACCGACGTCGCAATACAACCAGGTACTTGGCAAATGTTCTTCAACACGGTGTAGATAACACAGGTGATGAATGGTGTTGCATGTTTTAAACTTCTCTGGGGAAGATGAGCATCTTTTCTCATTGAGATGGAAGATCTTCTTCACAGGAGATGGAAAATCTTCGTCACTGGGGATAAAAGATCCTCTTCACTGGGGATAAAAAAACCTTCTTCACTGGGGATAGAAGAGCTTCGTCCTATGAAGATAGCTGTTGATGTTCCTTCTGTTGTTCACAACTCAAAGGAAAGTTTCGCTTTTATTTTGAAAAAGTGAAAGTAAATTCATTTAAAACTTTTTTCTTCTTTTTTTTTTCAAAAGTGAATAACACAATTAAAGCGTCATTTTGCAAGCTAAAAGAAATTAGAGATTGCAAACAAATGGGCACAAGGCTCAAATTTATTTAATAGGATGGTAATCAGCTAAAGGCGTGATTCCATGGAGTATTTACAAAAGTTGGAAATGATAATTATGCGGAAAAGGCTACATTGAAAGCAATAACCACTATTCCCTTTACAACTTTGAGTTCCAACTGTGCTTGTCGCTTCAGATTGGCGGTGATTTGATTGAAGATCCTTTGATGAAAAAGACTCCTCAGAAGACGAAGTACGGACTGATGCAGTTACTTTGTCATAAATCCCTAATTTTTACCTAGATTGCCCTTTCAGGTTTTCAATCTACCAGGATAATTTTTTTCTGTTTATTGTCTCTAATTTTTGCCTGGACCGCCCTTTCGGGTTTTCAGTCCACCGAGACGCTCATTTTTGCCTAAGTCGCCCTTTGCGGGTTTTCGACTTACCGAGCTGTTCTTTTGTATTTTTTAGACAAAGTATTTCTTGACTGCATCAGCATTCACAGGATATGGGAGTTCATCACCATCCATGGTTGTAAGAATCATGGCGCCGCCAGAAAATGTTCTTTTGACAACATACGGGCCTTCGTAATTAGGAGACCATTTGCCCCTAGAATCTGGTTGAAAAGACAAGATCTTTTTAAGCACGAGGTCGCCTTCTTGAAATTCACGAGGTCGAACCTTTTTGTTGAAAGCTTGTTTCATCCTTGCTTGGTATAACTGTCCATGGCATAGAGCAGTCATACGTTTTTCTTCGATTAAGTTCAACTGATCGTATCTGTTTTGACACCATTCAGCCTCTGATAACTTAGTCTCCATGAGGACTCTCATTGATGGGATTTCAACTTCTACGGGGAGCACAGCTTCCATGCCGTATACTAGAGAAAAGGGAGTTGCCCCTGTTGAAGTACGCACTGAAGTACGGTACCCATGTAAAGCAAATGGCAGCATTTCATGCCAGTCTTTGTAAGTGACGACCATTTTCTGGACGATCTTCTTTATGTTCTTGTTGGCGGCTTCGACGGCGCCGTTCATTTTTGGTCTGTAAGGAGAAGAGTTATGATGCTCAATCTTGAATTCCTCACACAATTCTTTCATCATTTTGTTTTTCAAGTTCGAACCATTGTCAGTAATGATCTTGCTGGGAATACCATATCGGCAAATGATGTTATTCTTGATAAACCTCACAACCACTTGTCTTGTAACATTGGCATAAGATGCTGCTTCGACCCATTTGGTGAAGTAATCAATTGCCACTAAGATGAAACGATGACCGTTTGAAGCTTTTGGTTCGATCATTCCAATCATGTTGATCCCCCACATGGAAAAAGGCCATGGAGATGAGAGAACGTTGAGTAGAGTCGGTGGCACATGGATCTTATCTGCATAGATCTGGCACTTGTGACATCTTTTCACATGTTTATAACAATCTGATTCCATTGTCAACCAATAGTATCCTGCTCTTAAGATCTTCTTGGACATTGCATGCCCGTTTGAATGAGTTCCAAAGGACCCTTCATGCACTTCATGCATTAACATGTCTGCTTCGTGTCTATCCACGCATCTGAGCAAAACCATGTCGAAGTTTCTTTTGTATAGCACATCTCCATTCAGGAAGAAACTGCCAGAAAGTCTCCTTAGAGTTTTCTTATCTTTGTTTGATGCCCCAAGCGGGTACTCTTGAGTTTGAAGGAAGCGTTTGATGTCGTGAAACCACGGTTTATCATCGATGACTGCTTCAGTTGCAAACACATAGGCGGGCCTTTCAAGGCGCGTGATTCTGACTGTAGGCATATCATTCCAATGATTGACTTTGAACATGGAAGATAAAGTAGCTAAAGCATCTGCCATTTGATTCTGATCTCGAGGTATATGATGCAATTCAACCTTGTTGAAGAAAGTCAAAAGACGTCTTGCATAATCTCTACAAGGAATCAAGCCAGGGTGGTAAGTTTCCCACTTGTCTTTGATTTGGTTGATCACAAGGGCTGAATCTCCATATATGTCGAGGATCTTGATCCTTAAATCAATGGCTTCTTCGAGACCCATGATACAAGCTTCATATTCTGCGATGTTGTTGGTGCAATCAAATAGTAGTCTGGCGGAGAATGGGATATGAGTACCCTTGGGAGTGATGATGATTGCCCCAATTCCATTGCCAAAAGCGTTTACTGCTCCATCGAAAATTAGGCCCCATCTTGATCCAAGATCAGGACCTTCTTCAGGTAACGGTTCGTCACAATCTTTCATCTTCAAGTACAAGACATCTTCATCAGGAAAGTCAAACTTGAAAGATTGATATTCATTAATTGGTTGATGCGCCAAATGATCGGCGAGAATGCTTCCTTTGACCGCTTTTTGAGCACGGTATTCAATGTCATATTCGGATAACAGCATTTGCCATCGGGCAATCCTTCCTGTTAAGGCAGGCTTTTCAAAGACATACTTGATCGGATCCATTTTGGAGATTAACCAAGTAGTATTGTTGATCATGTACTGGCGGAGACGTTTTGAAGCCCAAGTCAAAGCACAACATGTTTTTTCGAGCATGGAGTAACGAGACTCACAATCTGTGAATTTCTTACTCAGGTAATAGATGGCATGCTCTTTCTTACCGGTTTCATCTTGCTGTCCAAGCATACAACCCATGGATTCTTCCAACACAGTAAGGTACATGATTAGTGGTCTTCCTTCAACCGGAGGAATCAATATTGGTGGTTCTAACAGGTACTCTTTGATACTGTCGAACGCTTTCTGGCAATCTTCAGTCCATACAACCCCTTGATCTTTGCGGAGAAGCTTGAAAATCGGCCCACAAGTAGCAGTCATTTGAGAGATAAATCTGGAGATATAGTTCAATCGTCCGAGAAATCCTCTTACTTGCTTTTCAGTCTTTGGTGCAGGCATCTCTTTGAATAGCTCTGACTTTGTCGGGATCTACTTCAATACCTCTTTGGCTGACAATGAAACCCAAGAGTTTTCCAGATCTAACCCCAAAAGTACATTTGTTAGGATTCAAGCGAAGTTGGTATTTCCTTAATCTTTGAAACAACTTCAAAAGGTATTCAATATGTTCTTCTTCTGTGCTGGACTTGGCTATCATGTCGTCCACATAAACTTCAATTTCTTTATGCATCATGTCATGAAAGAGAGTAGTCATCGCCCTTTGGTAAGTTGCGCCTGCATTCTTTAATCCAAACGGCATCACTTTGTAGCAAAAGGTACCCCATGGGGTGATGAAAGATGTCTTCTCCATGTCTTTAGGAGCCATCTTGATCTGATTATAACCAGAGAACCCGTCCACGAAGGAAAAGACGTTGAACTTAGCGGTGTTATCAACCAGCATGTCAATATGTGGTAATGGAAAGTCATCTTTTGGACTGGCTTTGTTCAAGTCACGGTAGTCAACACACATTCTGACTTTACCATCTTTCTTCGGAACTGGCACTATGTTAGCCAACCATTGAGGATACTCAGAGGTGACTAGAAAACCTGCGTCGAGCTGTTTTTGAACTTCCACTTTGATCTTGTTTGCCATATCAGGGTGAGTCCTTCGTAATTTCTGCTTAACTGGCGGACATTCTGGCTTCAATGGCAAGTAATGCTGAACAATATTGGTATCCAACCCAGGCATGTCTTGGTAGGACCAGGCAAACACGTCAACATATTCTTTGAGAAGGTCTGTCAACTTACTCTTGATATCAGTATCAAGCAGCGATCCAATGGTTACTTCTTTTTTGTCTTCTTCAGAACCCAAGTTGATCTTTTCTAAAGGCTCTTTGTGAGGCAGAATGGCTCTTTCCTCGTGCTTAAGTAATCGAGAGATCTCGTCCGGGATCTCCTCTTCTTCCTCTTCTTCGGCTTCGAACACAGGAAACTCAAAGTTGGGAGAGGGCATAGGGTTATTGCATTCAATGGGTTTATTAATAGTTAATCTGCACATATGATTTATATTTATTTCAGAAAATTTATGAATGCAAGAGTGTATGCAGATTTTTTTTGAAAAAGTTTTTTTTTTATTTTTTTTGGTTTTTTTAGGATTACCATTTCCAGAAAAAAGCAAAAAATAAAACACATAATGTAGGGAATTCAAAATGACGCTTTATTTATGATTCATTTTTGAAACAAAGCCCTAAACACAAACTCATTTGTCTTGGGCAGGACAAAGAGGGAAACTTTTAAAACAAAGCCCTATACACAAAGTTATTTGGGCGGAACATTTAAAAGCAAAGCCCTATAAAACATCTCTCTGCTTTGGGCAAGGCAGGAGGTCAAAATAACAACGAGGTGATTACTTTGAGCGGCGAACAACATTCGGAACGTCGACAGCTTTCCAGTAGCAACGAACTCCTCTGTGTATTATGTATTCAGGAAAATTCTCCCCAGAATTATCTTCAGTATTGACATTGACCGCTGGTCGAGCAGGATTTGAAGGTCCTGGTTTGTCAACCTTGTTCTTTGTAGAATTGAAACGGTCTTCTTCTACTTCTTGAAGAGCATAAGATGAGTCACAAGCTTCAGAATTTTCAGGATGTATTTCCCAGTCTTCAGGATGAAGAGACTCATTGTCAGAGACACTTTCCGAGTCAGTTGCGGGACCATCTTCCCCTTCATCTTCAAAAATGGCATTTATGTGATAATAACCATCTTCAGGATTATGAACCTTGGTAGATGCGTTGAAGTCAGTAATTTCAGGCTGCTGAGAAAATTGACAGTATTGGTAAGCCTCTTCTGGTTGACTATTATGTTCAAAGGAATCTCCCCATCCAGTTGGTTGGATATCTTCAATCGCAATCTTTGAACTTTCAGGCGCAGTATATTTCACCATATAATCAAATTTTCCACTTGGTTGTCGCAAGGTGTCCCAGATCTCTGCAGGAACAGGCTCAATTTCTTTGCCTTTGGATTTCTGTGACGGAGGATATGGTTCTTCCTGAGATATATATCCCGAGTCATTGAGATAACATTTCCATTCTTCTTCATCATCGGAGAGACCTTCTTCGACGCATTCTTCGATAAGGACATTAACCTCTTGAGGAATCGGGTTAAGGAATCCTCCACTAATGAATGTTTCTTTGATCGGTCGAAGGGTTTCATCCTTCTTGGTGCAGTTTGAGAATGTTGGTGAACATCTGAGTCCTGCTCTGGTTTCATTCTTGGTAGGGATCACAACTTGCCCCCAGCCAGTGGTAGTTCCATCTTTTACTACTTTCGCTGCCTCTTTGTAAGAAGAGATCGATGCTTTCTTCTTGGAAGATTCGTCTTCTAAAGAGAGACCTTGGAACTGCGTTCCTTCCACGTCATCAGCACTGATAAAAGAGAAATTGGATAAATGGCTCACCATCAAGGCTTGCTCTCCACTTATTGTTACCAATTTTCCATTTGTTACAAACTTTAACTTTTGATGGAGCGTAGAAGTCACTGCCCCTGCTTCATGGATCCATGGTCGTCCTAACAGACAGCTATAAGCAGCTTGAATGTCCATGACCTGGAAGGTGATTTGAAATGTATGTGGGCCAATTGTCATGGGAAGATTGACTTCGCCGATAACAGATTTTCGCGATCCATCAAATGCTTTGACAACTACACCACTGAACTTCATAGGCATTCCTTGGTAAGACAAGCGAGCAAGAGTCGTCTTTGGCATCACATTCAAGGAAGATCCGGTGTCTACCAACACATTGGACAAAGAGTCTGACTGACAGTTCATAGAAATGTGCAAAGCAAGGTTATGATTTTTACCCTCCTCGGGGAGTTCTTCATCACAGAAGCTTAAATTGTTACAAGCTGTTATGTTGGCTATTATCCCATCAAAGTGATCAACAGTCACATCATGATCTACAAAAGCTTGATCCAAGACCTTCATCAGGGCTTCCCTGTGGGCTTCTGAATTCAACAGCAATGAAAGTATTGAGATTTTTGAAGGAGTCTGCATAAGCCGATCCACAATCTTATATTCACTTCTTTTGATGAGCTTCAAAATTTCATCAAAGTCAGGATTGACATTGGTTCCACTGGATTGACCAACATCAGTGTTCGTATTACTGACAGGAGTTTCCATAGGATTCCCCACTGGTGTACCAACAGGATTTTGCCCAGTTGCAGGAGTAACAGGCTGTTTCGGAGGTAGTGGAGTATACACACGTCCACTTCTTGTTACGCGACTCACATCAGCAATGTTCACGACAGATGAAAGAGTAGGCAGAGGAACTTCTTGTCCATTCTTTATCATTGTAGCATTGTATTTGTATGGAACCGCCTTGTCAGAGTCATAAGGAACAGGTCCAGGTAGACAAATGATCAAAGGAGCAATAGGAACCTTTGGCTTGTTGTAAGTAACTTCCATGCGCTCAGGCATGTTGAAATGAGGAACGATGACGTTAACTGTAGGCATTTCCGAGTTGATATCTGAGACTAAAAGCTCATGCGGATAACATCCTATCATGTTAACTTCATTTTCATCCCTATTTCTGTAGATCTGAATAGTACCATTATCCAACAGCACTTGGAGATCTCTTCTCACAATCGAACATCCATGAGGATCTACACAACATATGCTACAGGAACCATATTGATGCTGGCGAAAACTCGGCCCTCGACAGAGAGTGGCGTGCATTTGTACCAAATCGGCTCTTGAGAAATTGATATTATAGACTCGGTACGGACCAGGACATCATACACCATGTTTACAACATGCCCTCCATGATTGGGCAACGGATTTGCTTGCACATTAGGATTCAAATTTCTGAAAGAGAGGAGATTAGATCTAACCAACCTCTGAACTTCATATTTCAAAGCTATGCAATGCTCAAGATCATGGCCAGGTGCTCCTTGATGATAAGGGCATGAGACCTCAGCTTTGTACCACCATGGGAGTTTCTCAGGTACTGGTGGTGGTGCTTTAGTTTGAACAAGACCTCTTTCAATCAAAGCAGGGTACAATTCTGTGTAGGTCATTGGAATCGGATCAAACTGTGGAGCTCTTTGTACACGATTCTGATTATTGTTAAACTGCTGAACCTGTGATCGAGGCTGTTGTTGAAATTGCGGGGTAATTCCCGGATTCGGTGCTGTATTAACGGCTGGTGCGATAGCAGCTACCTGTCGTTGACGATTGACATTTCCTCTTGGCCTCCCTTGGGATACCATGTCAACACTTTGTTCCTTCTTCTTTGGGAAACCACTTCCGAATTTTTTGGTTCCGCTTGAAGATCCACCTTCTTTAGTCAGACGTCCGGTTCAGACTCCTTCTTCTAGACGCATCCCCATGTTTACCATTTCGGTGAAATCACTTGGAGCACTAGCAATCATGCGTTCATAATAAAACGGACTGAGAGTATTCAAGAAGATCTTTGTCATCTCTTTCTCTTTTAACGGTGGATTAATCTGAGCAGCAGTTTCTCTCCATCGTTGGGCATATTCTTTGAAAGCTTCATGGTCTTTCTGAGCCATGGATCGGAGCTGATCTCTATCCGGAGCCATATCCGAGTTATATTTGTATTGTCGGACAAAGGCCTCACCTAGGTCATTGAATGTTCGAATATTAGTGCTATCCAAACCTGTGTACCACTTCAGTGCGGCACCAGTCAAACTGTCTTGAAAGTAATGGATAAGCAACTGATGATTATCTGCATAAGTAGACATCTTTCTGGCATACATCACAAGATGGCTTTGTGGACAAGAACTACCTTTGTACTTCTCAAAGTCAGGGACCTTGAATTTAGCAGGTATTTGTACACTGGGAACCAAACATAGCTCCTGGGCATTCTTTCCAAACAAATCTTTCCCACGGATAGCCTTAACTTCCAGCTGCATCTTGTTAAACTGCTCTTGGAGATCTCCCACAAGATTACGCTGATTTGTGCTATCACCCTGATCATGATAAATCTCATTGTCTCCGTAAGGAACAACGTGAACCATAGGAGTCGGAACCGTCATAGTGGGTTGAGAAAGTGCCATAGTGACTTGAGAAAAAGTTACCCCCTGATTTGGAGTGAACTGTGAACTTTGTGCAGCAGGCGCTTCAGTTGTGGATGTTTGAACCCCAGAAACATTATGGCGGAATCCTGTACCAAAACTGAAAGGCGGGCCCCAACCTTCTGGCATGGAGAAAGATGGAATACCGAATGCAACTGTAGAAACTGGAGTAGTGACTTCAGATGTTACCGCTGCTTGACTGTTGGGTGGCGGTGGCTGATTCTGTGCGGCCATTAAGGAGTCAACCAGAGTAGTGAGACTTTCCAATTTTTCCTGAAGGGTGGTCACTGTACCACGGAGCTCAATATTCTCTTGTTCAGAGTGTTCCATTACTCTTCTTCTGCTTGAACGAGTATTGTATCTGTGATCTGATTGCGAGCGCGGTCGAGAAACTTTGAGACGCGACAGCTTGACGATCTATTGGAGAAAGATCCAAAAGATGAGACTCTATACAACGGACTCGATGTGCAGAATGATGTATGTAAAAAGAAATTTATGATTTTTTCCAAATATTTTAAAGATTATTTCCTTGCAAACATTTGAACACAAACAAATCTTTTATTCATTCATTTTTTTTTATTTTTTTTTATTGCAATAATGGGAAATGTTACAGCATTGGAGCGTAGCTCCTTACAAAAGCAAATGATAAATAATAAAAAGCTAAACAAATCCTAAGCATCTTCATCAGACGAAGAACCAAATGCATTGTGCAGCTTGAGCTTCATGATTTCTTTCCCATAGTGAGCTTTCAATTCGGCCTTTTCAGCTCTCAGCTTGTCAACATTATTCTTCCAATCATCAGGAGTCGGAGCGTTGCTTGTTGAGCCTTCCAGATTTTTCTTACTTTCTTTGATGTACCTCTTGATTGCAGCGTCTTTCTGGCGAATCTTCTCATCTTTGCTCATGAGCCATCCATCTTGATAATAGAGAGTTTCTTCGTGATCTTTCACTCTTTTCTTCAACTTTCTATTTTCCACCTCAGTGCTACGAAACTTTTCTTCCCAAGCATCTTTTTCTGTCCTCATCTTGGCTAAAGTGTCTTGGTATTCCTCCATAGTGGGAATGTTGGGTCGTTGAGATACTGCAGGAAACATGGGTTTTTCATAAGTATAAGGCATTTGAAACTCTTTTGCTCTTTTCTTTACCCAGCAGGTATAGGTGTCCATGGCAATGCAATTTCTTTCCTCGCCTTTTTCTTTCCATCGGACGTCGTACCAAGCTCTCACCATTCTTGCTTTCAACCTTTTAGGATTATCCCCTTCTCGGTAGAAGTAACCTTCCACTGAGGGACCAACAGGTTTAGTTGAATTTGCATACCCGAGTTGTCGTCGGGCTAGGACCGGATTGTAGTTAATTCCTCCTTGTGTACCAATGAGGGGTACGTTGGCGAACTCTCCACAACTATCAATGGTTTCTGTACCACAGCGAGCCAAGGTATACCAACGAATATCATTATTAGTAAGAGACATAAGTCTTCGAGGCCAACGCAAGCCTTCTCGGTTTTCCGTGAAAATAGGAGACTCAGGTAAGTGTGAAACAATCCACTTGAACAACAAAGGTGCACAACATACAATGATTCCACCGCCTTGGCGATTTCTATGATGGACAGAGAAATACATGTCACCAAGCAAAGTCGGAACAGGATTTCCAATCAGAAAGATCTTTATGGCATTGATATCAACAAAGTTGTCGACATTGGGAAACAGAACCAACCCATAGATGAGCAAGGCTAGTATAGCTTCAAAAGCTATCATGCTACCAGTTTCGATGAAATCAAAGGCTTTCTTTATTAGGAAGTGTGAAGTTAATCCCGGGAGGTTTCCTTTGGTAGTCCAATTACTCTCTACTTCAGACTTTTTCATGTGGATACCTGCTGCAATGACGTGTGACTTAGGAATGGCTTCCAAACCATTGAAGGGTATTTTGTCAGACACAGGAATACCTAAAAGATTGGCGTATTCTTCCAAGGTCGGTACCAACTGGTAGTCTGGAAAGGTGAAACACCGGTAGACGGGATCATAGAACTGAACCAGAGTTTTGAGAAGTCCTTCATCAACATGAGTATTCAGGATATGCAAAAGCTTTCCATAACTTTTCCTAAAATTAGAAGGATCTTGTACAAAAGATGCTAACTCTATCAGTCTTTCTACATCAGGCGCTTTGAAACCGTACTTTTTGGTATACCTTTTTTCCATAACTTAATCCTATAATGTTTGCAAAGAAAATTCTCTAAATTTTTTTTGGAAAAATCATGTTTTTTTATGGAAAAAGATGGGTTTTCTAATGAATGTATGCATGCGTGGATGCATGGATGCCACATATTCAAACATGGTAAAGCAAACATGGTAGTTCAAACATGGTAACACTAACATGGTACTACAAACATGGTATACAAACATGGTAACGCAATCATGGTAACGCATAGGTTCAAAGGTCCAAAGTCACGAGCATGAGGTCAGAGAACCAAAAATGGGATAGTTCTAGTTAATCACCTGCACAACATGTTCTACTGATACGTCAGAGTCTACATTTTTCTTTCGGATATTACCGGCCTTCCACAATTAAACTCATGAGCCAGTAATATTCTCAAGAAAAACTCGTCTGAGTGTGGTTCTCCGCATGACAACTAATCCAAGTCTTCACCTGAATAGTTTCTGCACCACAACCTAATAAGGCCAGGATGGGTTGGGGTTCTACGGCCAACTCAGCTTCTACAGTTCAATGAAAGTAATAATGTCTTCGCTACGAAACATGCTAAACATATATTACCAACAAGGAACCTCCACTGAGCGGAAGGATTCTCACGTGCGCCTGCACATGACTATACCCTCCACCTAATTTCTTATGTGTACTTAATCCGGGTTAGGATTTGTCCATAATGTATCACTTGTAACAGAACCACACAAGTAACAGAACCAGAACCACACATATAACAAAAATGAAATAAAAAATATAGAAAATAGAATTAACCCTTCCTTTGGAAACAATAAAAAGATGGTCCCCAGTGAAGTCGCCATTTTTCTGTCGCGGGCGAAAAATCGTTTTGTTCCTCTTTTTTGTGGGATGAGACACCTGATGCCTTCTTTGGGCTCGAGTGCTCATAAAAAATGATTTTTCTTTGTATCGACCAAACTTTTTATTGTTTCCAAAAGAGGAAAAGGAAAAAAGCTGCAATAACCTAAAAGTGGGGGGAGAGATCTTGGGTAAGAGGGTTGGTTATACGAAGGGAAGGTATTAGCACCCAACGTATCTATAGTACTCTATAGGTTTCTTTGCTTTGTTTTTTCATTCCATGTTATTGAGAGGTTCTTGTGAAATAGGTGGGACCTAAGGTGTTTGTTTGATTATGCTCGCAAAGATCATCGCGATCCTCTGCATACATATCCCTTAGAGGGAATCAGAGCATCTGTAGCTCGGGGTCTACGGGTGCTAAGGTTTGAATGGTTTGAGAGAGAAGTTTTACTCGCCAAGGATACGACCTTGTGCCTACGTATTCTCAAAGGGATGTTGAGAAAGTCAGAGCAATCGTAGTTCCCACTTATGCTAGTGGAAGCAAAGGATAAGAGACAAATGTCATCTAAATGTTCGATGTATCTAATCTATATCATCACATACATCTGTTTGATTTTTTTTGTTTGAAAATCTTTTCATTATAAGCCCGGGGCCATGCCACTTAGGGTGCTTAGAATGATAAAGATGTTTTTGTTTAACCAGCCTTGTGGCAAAAGTTTCAATGAAGTCAGCCTTGTGACAAAAACTTTGATTAATCAGCCAGCCTTGTGGCAAAAGTTTCAATGAAGTCAGCCTTGTGACAAAAACTTTGATTAATCAGCCAGTACGGTGGTAAAACAGTTTGATTGATTAGCCAGCCTTGTGGCAAAAAGGTTTGATTGATTGATTGATTGATTGATTGTTTGATTGTTTGTGATGATATAGAAGAGATACTCCTATCATAGAGATGAAAAATGTCTAATCTCCTAGGGTATTTGATTTGGATATTGGGGAGTGCTTATAAGAAGCCCGTGGGTCCTTGTACGAAGCCCAAGAGGAGGCTATCCGAGGGTCCTTGCATTGTAAGCCCAAGAGGAGGCTATGGGAGGGACAATCCAGGGTCCTTGCATTGTAAGCCCAAGAGGAGGCTATGGGAGGGACACTCGTTTGTACAAAGCCCAAGGGGAGGCATGGTATAGTTTGTTTGAGCTCTTAGAGCGATTTCACCGGGAAACCATACTCTATGTCCTAACCTAAACTAGGGAGATTCTTTGCACGAAGCCCAATAGGAGGCTATGGGGAACCTAGTGTTGTACTAAGTTAAACAAGCACACATATCACACATATGAACAAACATGAACAAGTATGAATAAACATGAACAGGTATGAACAATTATATATATGACAAAGTGTGTGTATATAATGGAGTTTATGAAGGAAATATACCTGTAAGCATGATCCATTTGTATACACGGGGGCTCGGGACTTATACTCGAGGAGAGGTCCACTTGAATTTATTCAAAGCTATGTAAACAGGTATTCACAAAAGGGCTTGGGACTTATACCTACATGGAGGCCCATGGTATTTTTGGGAAGATTTAAAGAAACCTTCATTTTTGGTTTGTTATTCAAAGTTAAAAAAAACAGATTGAGATATGTACAAAAAGCGTACAATGAAATACCTAATTTCATGTACTGGAGTGGGTATGTACAAAAGGGCTTGGGACTTATACCTACATGGAGGCCCATGGTATTTTTTAAAACATGGTTGATTGTTTTATTTACAGACGCGAGGTTTAAAAAACCGTTTGAAAGTTTTTTGGTTTTGAAAGAGTTTTCTGTATAAAGAAAAACTGTATAAAAGAAAAAAAGAGTGGGTCTTATACTCTCTAATATTCGAGAGGCCCCACATCGTTTGAAAATGATTTGAAATGATTTGAAAGTGAATTGATTACTGTTGTGAAAACAGTTGGTTGAGTTTTAGGCTTACCTCGAAGAATGAGAAAATTGGATTTCTGAGTTTGAGGTGTTACCGTGATCTTCAGATGTTAGGCATCCATACCAGCAGAAAAGAACGTCAGAGAAGTTCACAGCTTACAGCATTCTTTGATCATCCAGTAATTGTTTAAGGATTTCTACAGCGAATGGAAAACCAAACAAACAGACAAAACAGAGAACAACAGAGAAATAATCTCGAAGTCTCGGATGAAGTTAGAAAATTCCAGTGATGTGCAACAGTAATCAAATAGAAATTTAAATGATTAACTACACAAAATAATATGAAAATATTAAGTTCAAATGAAATTAATCTAAGAAAAGACATTTTTTGTGGTTTTTTCATAAAAAGATAAAATAATTAGAAACACAAACTTAAATATGCATCTAATATATTTTTGGAGTTTTTTTAAATAAGGATTAGAAAAATTAAACTATATCCTATATTTAATTAAAATACTAAGTCTTTTTATGAAAGATAATTTCTATAGAAAACTAAAAGTAATAATTAAAATATTTCAATAATTGGGCCTGAGGTGTGCTGGAAATCAGATGGGGGGTGCAGCCCAAAAATGTTAAAAGCTGAAACAATAAAATGGTTTGGGCCGGACCGGGTCGGGTCAGGTGGAACCCGGATCCGCCCATCTTACTAAACAAGGAATGAGTTATTGAAAACCCTAAACAACAAAAGAAGCAGCAACGCTGCTTGTCCCCTCTCCCTCATGTTTCACGATTCTGTGAAAAAGAAAACTCAGAGGAAAAACTCTCTCCTCTCTCGATCATTCATGGCTTTCCCTTTGCTCACTTTCGTTCTCTGCTAAACAACAAATGAAACCCCTCTCATTTTTTCCTTTCTCACGGCAACAGATAACACTCTGTTTCTCTCTCGATTTTGCTTGCTCTCTCACTGAAGAATAACAACAAAGATTCTCGGTTCTCCTCTCGGTTCTCTCTTGCGAAAACGGCGACAACAGTGGTTAGCCTTATCTTCTCCGACCAACAACCAATCAACAACCGTGACACTCTTTGTTCTCTCATAGTTCTCAATCGTGAAGATAAGCAACAACTCTCTCTCCCTCACGGTTTTCTTCCTCCGCGGCCATGGGAGGAGCTTGCTGAAGCTCACAAACTCAACAAACCCAGGTATAACTCCTCTATTTCGTTTTTTATGGTACAACTACAAATTCGGTTTTTATGATACAACAACAAAAACATATGCTTTCTCTGTTTCTTGGCAGCTTTGTTCTAACAGTGAATTATGTTCATAGCAACAACAAATTTAAGAGCAAGAGTAGAATTGATTTACCTGCGGCGAGGAGATGTTCGCCGGTTTTAATGTTGAGGTATGCGCTTGTTTCTTCTGCTTCTGAGCTATGAACCTGTTGCAATTGATGTTGTTTAAAGCTGCTGAATTTTGGAATTGTTGAACATGTTGCTGCCACTGTTTCAGAGTTGTTGTTATTGAATGATTGCGAATTTTGTTGTTGCTGAATTTTTGTATCTGAAATTGCTTGTTGCAGCTCTGTGAAATTGTTATATATTGATCCTGCAACTTTGAATTAATTGCGAATATTTGTTGTTGCTTCTGCGTTTTTTTTAGTTACAGCAACAATAATTCGACCTCTATGTTTCGATTTTCAGCTATGCACAAGAATATCATTAACATATTTGCAACAATGATCAAACAATAATATTTGAGCATGAGCATGAGGATGAATACAACTTACCTACGGCGAGGAGGTGTTCGCCGGTTTTGAGGTATGCCTTGAATTCTTTATTGTTACTAACAACCTTGAATTGTTACTAACAATCTCTAACAACTTTGCTTGTTGTTGTAGGATCCTTTGATGAAGATGAAGCCACCTCTTTGGATATTAGGGAGACTTGAAGATGGACTTCAAGTTGGAACTCTCTTCACCAAGGTATGAAGAATTTCTTCTTCACCACTCTCTTTCAAGAAACTTTGTAACTAGAAATTCTCACTTCTCAAGTGGTTTTCTTTGGTTTGAAGAATTGCTTCTTCTTACCAAGAAACTTGAAAAAACTATGAGAGAAGAGGGAGAAATGAGAAAGCTAGTAGTATAGTAGCTTTGGTGTGTTTTGCTTCAATGAGAGAACTTCCTATTTATAGGCAAAGTTAAGGGAGTGTTTGGCAATTGGTAATCTTGATTGGCAAGTTTCAATCATTGCAAGATAAGAAAAAGAATATATTCTTCATCATTGCAAGAATAAAAAATAAGAATAAGAATATTCTTATGCAAAGATATTTTTCATGATATAAGCCATGTGTGTAAATTTTTATGTCATTTTATGATATCTCTAAGTTGCATAATTTTATGACATAAAAATCTCTCTTTGGCTTTCTTTGACTTTTGCTAATTTCACCCCTCTTTTTGTTTCTTTTTTTTCATGTTGCATGAGGACCTTGAAGAAAAGAATGAAGAAATTTGATCTTGAAGAATGAAGAATTCAAGAATTGCATTTGAAGTTTTATTTTTTTCTTTTCCTTGTAATTCCAACTTTGTATGAATGAAACTTTGTATTCTTGCAAATGAATGGAATTTTGTAATTCTTGAATTTTGGATAAAGTCCACTTGTAACGCATTTGAAATTTAGAACTTTGTTCATGTAAAGGAACTTCACTTGTAATGTTTGAATTTCTCTTAGAATCCTTGAATGGAAAATGTATGAAACATGAATATTTCTTGAATGAATTTGAATGCAATTTCTATGTCTAGAATCAATTCTTGAATTTCTTTGAATGATTCTTTGAAGAATGTTCTTGCACCAATGGACTTTTAATTCTTGAATTTATGGTTTTAGAACCATACTTGAAGCAATTCTTTCAACAAATTGACTAAAAGATATTTCTTGCAATTTTCATGAATTGTTTCAAACTTGTATCATCTTTCAAATAATCCATAAGAAACAATTTTCTTTACCATGACGAATCCATAGGCCAAAATCTTGAAATAGATTCCAATCAAAACTCTTGAATCACACAAATGGATATGGCACACTTTATTTGAAGATGATTGAAACCTTTGATTGACTTCCTGGGGATTTTTAGGGTTTCCCAAATGTGATCCCTGATTTTGGTCCCTGATAGTTCAAAACCCTGATCTGAGGATTTGCAATTTCACTGTTGATCAATCCTTGTGTAGGAGATGTCTTGAGCCAATGGATTAAATCAAAATGATGTACTTGGGATCTTGAGGTCATGTCCCAAGTCACTAGGTCAAATCCTGAGCAAAAGTCAGGGGTATCCTATCTTCAGTCAAAACCCTAATCTGGTTGATTCAGAGCTTTTGAGCTTGTTGAAATGAAACTTTGAGGACCAAATGTTGATTGTTGATGAAGATGATTCATTTGAGATGAAGGGAGAACAAAACCCTAATTGATTGTTACTTGTACTGATGAGTGATTTCTTGATTAAACCCTGCTGAGTCACAAGTAGCAAACACAAGCTATGCAATTTGTTAGAGATGCAAATGATGCATATGCAATGATATGAGGTGGTATCTTAGGTCAAAAATTGGGGTATGACAGCAGTCCAACGATATGCTTTATTGTAACACCCTAATTCCCCAAGGAGAATTTATACAATAAATAGAAGGAATTAAAACAATTAGACAATTAGGATGTCACCTTGATTCATCACATATGCTCATATAACAAGATACACAACACATAATTCTATATTCATCATATCTAAACTTCATTCCATTTACTCGCAATTAGGGTTGCTCATGGACGGTTATTATCCATAACCAGTCCATATCCATATATTATCCATTTAGCATAACCGGATTTTAAAACCAATTGTCATAACCGGATTTATGTTTTCAAAACCAGTTATAAACAGGTTATATCCATAACCAGATTTAATAACCTGTTTTGATTTAATAACCGGTTTTTAGTTTGATAACCGGTTTTAAAATTTAAACTTATTAAAAATTATCCAGTTTTGAACATAAAAATTCACTTTTTAAAAATTGAATATTTATTTTTTTATAATCGTTTTCGGCATAAAACTGATAAGCTATTTCAGCAAACATTTAGAATTATTACAAGAGATAAACTGTTAAAGCTACATGTTTGTTACATGTAAAAAATCTCTTGACTGTGATTGAAATAATATATAACTAAAAAATTGGCTACATGTTTGTTACATATAAAAAATCTCTTGACTGTGATTGAAACAATATATAACTAAAAAATTGGCATTTTGCAGTAACTATTCACTCTGTCATTATCCATTCTCCTTGCAGCAGCATAAGTGAATCTCCTATTGATCGCACCCTTCAAAAGATACAAAAGTTATCAGATGTAGCCTAATTAGTAATCACCAACAGATGTGAATCCATTCAACTTTATCAAATTATTACATGTATCGGTGTTGTGTCGGTGTTTCATTATTGACTACAATAGCTGCATCTTTTCCTTTTGGATTCCATGAAAGTGGTGTTTCTGTGTATTTGACACAATTTTAATCCAATTATGACAGTCTTGACTTTATGATAAGAAACTAATCCTATGAGATAATCTAATAGAAACAATTCCGAATTGCAACTAAGTCAGAACCAATACCAAAGCACAGCTGAGATAACTAGTACCAAACTGGAAGACAAATAAACAATATGTTAAAACAGCATGACAAGTTGGTTATGCCTTCAAACATTCCCTTAAACTAACACAAACACCATTGATCCTAGAGGAATACCGACATTTAAGAAGTAAGCATTAAAGCAAGATAATACCTCAGTTATAATTATCTTCAATCCTCATCAAGGGCGACATAACTATTATCTCCATTAGATGCACTTTGCAAAAATAAAATATGAAAAATCAAGCTAGAAGTCTTAAATATAAAAGCCATAGAATCTAAACATCAAATGCTAGAAATAGACATCCTTCAAACATAAATTCTTCATCTAAAAAAACTATTGTACTTAAAACTTCAGCTAGACTTGAGAATTCAAGTACATCATAATTGAACATATACTAGTTATAAAGCACCACAAATTGAATCAATAATTCAAACTTTGGAACCAAAAATTAAATTAGTCAGCAAGTTAGTAAGACATGCATGTGTGTACATGCAGAACCAGCAAACATCTAGTATCTAGTCTATAGTATAAAAGATGTCAAAAGGAAAGAAAAATAAGGATTGTAGAGTGGAAAATGACAATCATATTCATAATCCAAAAAGAATAAGCTAGCTATCGTGCATGAATCGTCGAGATCAGACATTATAGAACATACAACATTATCAATAGAAAGCAAGAAGAATATCCTCCACTGATTCACGGTATCATCGGAGGATCCACCGTAAATATCAAAGCCTCCAAAACAATCCCAGCCAAAATGCATTTCCCCTTTCCATCTCTCAACTCTTGATTTCTTATGCACAAAGTCCATCCTATTTCAAGATTCAAATTACACTTTGTTGACCAAAGAATGTGTCTACTTTCTCTTCTTTCAAAATAAAATGACAACTTCTACTGGTCACGGGTCAATGCAATAAGATAAACTTGCACAACTTCCTACAAAGGTTTCTATTCTTACTGTCTATTATATAATCATTGGCACTGATTCGTAAGGGCAGTGTGCATCTAATATCTAAATTTGGAGTACGAAAGGTATAAAGCAAACTGCAGACTAACTACATCACTAATTAATGTCACACCAAATGCTAAGCTAAGCTAGTGGCTTACAAAATTGTTGGGGCCCCATTGGCTCATCTTCATAAAACAATTATTTGCAACTGATTTCAAATAGAAAACTCACATCAAATGTTTATTTACAAAACAGAAAACAGCTCTTAGGATCAAATCTGTCTTGATAATCACTAGTATACAATGTTACGTCAATGTTATTTACAAAAAAACAGGACGAGGGAAGATTTAGGAATGAAAGTAGTAGCATCATGTCTCTCAAGCTTTAAAATGCAAACAATAACAATAAAACTAAAATTACCTCGCTCAGTTTTCTCAAGCTCGTCGATATCATCTTGCGTAGGCAATGGCGAAGGTGATCCACCAAGCCAATCTTCTGTGCAAATAAGTGCTTCCTCGGATCTAGCGGTTAGGAGACTGCGATAGTCATCAAGCACCCTTCCTCCAGTACTGAAGGCAGACTCAGAAGCTACCATTGAGAAGGGTATAGCTATAACCTCTCTCGTAATGTTAGATAGGATTGGAAGTCGACTTGAATGCACCTTCCACCAAGTCAAGATATCAAAGTTAAGAATATCACCTTCTAACCCATCTTCAAAGTACTTTGTTAATTCTGATTTCACCCCACTTGACTTGAGACCACTGGATTGAAAAAATATCCCATAATAATATTCGGGATTTCCAATTCGTCCAACTAATTCAGGGGGTTCAACAAAGCTACTTTGAGATCCACTTGTCTCACCACCGTTATACTCCTCAAATATGGTTTTCAAATCCGATTCTAATTTATCCTTCAAGATTTCAGCATTTTGTTTATCAAAGTTTTTTTCGATAAACCAACGAGTATACACCAATTTTTTCCTAGGATCTAACACAAAAGAAATTAACAGAAACATGTTCAATTTCTTAGGACTTCCCCAATACTTATCATATTTCTCCTTCATCTTTAAAGCTATATTCCTTGTATGAGCTAAAGATGGATCTTTAGAATCGCACATGTTTTTTATAGCCAAACCAATCGAAAATACCTCTGCCAAGTACATATTACTTGTCACATATGTTGAATCTGATATGCGCACAACTGAAGCCTTAAAAACTTCTAAAAATTGAGCAACCTCGTGTGCTTTCTCCCAAACTTAAGAGGTAGGAATGCCTCTCCCTTTCTCAAGTTCTTCATAATACTTAGCATCGATAATCTCAAACTCAAGAAAGGCTATTTGAAGTTGTAGAGCAACCTTCAAAATGTCATATGTTGAATTCCATCGAGTATCACAATCGAATTGAACACTACCCTTGTATTCATTATGTCTACTTCTAACAAATGCGAAAAACTTATGTTCTCGACTCGGAGAAGACTTAACATACTTGACAGCACCCCTAATTCTTGAAATTGAAATATTAATTTCTTTTAGACCTTCTTTAACCACTAAATTAATTCATGATGTGTGCACAACATCTTGTATGAAAGTGATATCCATTCAGAACCAAATTATTTCTCAAACTTAGCCTCCTTTTGAGACTTTCAATCCCGCGATCATTTGATGACGCATTGTCAACTGTCACACTCAAAACATTTTTCAACCCCCAATTGTCAAAGCATTGTGAAATCGTATTTGCCATTACTTCTCCTTAATGGCTTAAGACTTGAACAAAATTCAAAATCTTCTTGTGCAATGTCCAGTTATTGTCTATAAAATGTGCTTTTATGCACATGTAGCTCATGTTTTGACATGAAGTCCAACCATCTGTGGTCAAGCACACACTTCGACAATGTTCGGAAAGAAATCTCTTCAACTTTTCCCTTTCAAAATCCCACAAAGACAAAACATCACGTGCTACAGTGCTTCGGGAGATTGGAACATATCTTGGCTGAAATACATTCAAACAACGATGAAAAGCTTTATGATCCGCATGCATATATGGAAGCTCCATTTCCACAATCATGTCAACCACTGCCTTTCGACAATACTCTTGGTCAAATTTGACTAACACCATTGTTGAAGGGGAAGCCACATTTGTTGTTGATGAAGACGTTCCATTATTGAATTTTAGCTTGGAGTCACAGTAGTTGCATCTAACTATACCAATCAAATCTAAATCAGGAGTAAAGTGAGTCCAAACAGAAGATTTGTTTCTTCGAGTAAAAGTAGTTCCCAAGCTTTGTGTTGTCTCATCCGTCATAAGATTTGATTCAGACATTTCCTGCTTTGAAAAGACTAACCAAATGTCAAATTAATTCATTATATCCATTTGAAAGAACATGTTCATTGTGTGAGAATAGATCAAAGACATACTGTAAAAAGGTACAAAAATTATGTATAAGCACTAGGCATAACACCTTCAGTCTTACATCATATAACTGATACAAAGTAAGAGCCTGTAAGTAAGAAAATTCATGTTGATGCATGATGATGAATTTTGAAATGTCTAATGTGTCTAGTTATCAAATGAAAACAATTTCCGACTCACTGTTTTGTCTCCACACAATCTCTTTAGATATCACTTGTAATCCACAACCTTCAACATTACATCCAATAGTTTATCATGCACTTCAATTTTCAGCACAATGAATGCATATGCTACACTGTGTCTATGATTTAAAACCAAATGTATTGAAAAGACATACTTCATTTAAGCAAAATTTTAATCATGTCAAGTAATTCTTCCTAGAATCAAATTAAACATCAAAATCATCAATTTTACAGAAAACATAATCAAGCTTCTTACAAGAATGCAAGTTCTAAATTCTAAACCATATTCCAATAGTTAATACTTCACTCCGATGCGTAATAAGTAGATAATGAAGCTGTACTGGGACCTTTGTTACACATTATGCAGCATTTTAATTTAGCCATACAAGCACACTAAGTCATTTTTAGCGTGCTTCAATTAAACTCCAAGCTTTTGTATGTTGTGTGAAATGTTTTTCAAACTATTCTTCTACTAAACTATCTCTTAATAATCTCAATTATTATCATTGATCAAGAAATTATGAAGCAAAACAGATTTTGCATGCATCCTTGCGCTCTAGTGCCACTAGTTTACTTCTAAATAGT
The DNA here is from genome assembly GCF_029867415.1 of Vicia villosa. Classification (NCBI taxonomy): domain Eukaryota; kingdom Viridiplantae; phylum Streptophyta; class Magnoliopsida; order Fabales; family Fabaceae; genus Vicia; species Vicia villosa. The sequence continues at coordinate 71,621,389 of NC_081185.1, read as the reverse complement.
ATCTACAACTTAAGTACATATTCAATCATGAAATTGCAATGAAAACCCATGAATTAACCTGAATTATTTCTTGCATTGAAAACCCATAAATTAAACCTCAAAAAACTAGAACATCAAGTTCCACTTTGAAAAAGATAGTGGTTAATTATAAGGTAAATATCAAAGGTATTGATGAGAAACTTTACAAGATTTGTGACAACCCCGGATTGACTTGGACTACTACCAAACACTCTAAAACCTTTAACATGCTCTAACTTTGAGGTTAATTCATACCGCGACGACCATAATCAGTGTCGCAATTCCTTCAATCAAAATCACGCAGTTCCTGAAACATTCCAAGACTTCACTTTCCTTCAAGAGCTAGACCTCAGCAACAACCAACTCTCAGGTTCTTTTCCGACAGTTACCTTAAACATGCCAAGCTTAATCTACCTAGACCTCAGATTCAACACCTTCAAAGCACACTTCCTGAAGAACTCTTCAACAAGAAACATACTGACAACAAACAATTAACATTTTCTAATAAATTAACTAACAAATCTTCATAGTGGGTGAAATAGAATCATCACTCAATTTTTCATCCCAACAGTGACAATTGAAATAGAATAATGCAGAAACAATAACATGAAAATAGCTGAACAAACGAAACGCTACCACATGCTGCAGATGGTGATAAAGAAAAAAAATTCATTTCATTCACTAAATTATAAATAAAACTATCACATGCTGCATATGGTGGGAAATGAATGAATTTATCTGGGTTTATTTCTTCTTTCCTTCCACAAATTGAGAATGAAAGAGCACAAAAACGATATTGATGAAACCAAATCGATCGAGAATGGAGAAATCGATGAAACCAGATCGATAGAGAAAGAGAAATTGATGAAACCGAATTGATCAAGAATGGAGAAGATAGAATAGTGTTTAGGGTTTGGGTTTTCAATCGATAGAAAGGAGAAGAGAAGCGTGGAACGTGATTAGGTTTTTGGGCTTTGGGTCATATTGGATCTTTTATTTGGTTGTGGTTATCCAAATAATTGGTTATGGATATCCAAATAAACTTTAAAATGGATTGGTTGAAAATCCAAAATAAAATTAACCAGTTTTTAATAACCGGATATGGATATGGTTATGGATAAACCATTAAACTGGTTAATTTGAGCATCCCTACTCGCAATGGAAAAATATCAATAATATTTACTCTTAACTCTTCAATATAAGTTATAATCATCATAATTTAAGTTGAAACATCATCAAATAAATGCAATAAAGTGATTTCTACAAGGGTTTTACTCCCAACATAACAAAATAGACGCAATTAACCCCAATGTTACATATCAAATCAGACACCGACTGATTCTACTCACTATGAGACAATCCCCTTGGCTAACCTCAATCTCAAGCTACTTCAGATTACCTGCGCATTACCAACATAAGTGTAACATTCAAACAGAAGGGGTGAGATATCATAACAATATCACGTTCTCTTATCCAATCCAGGCCAACATATTTTTGCCAATCAAGGCCAACGTATAAAAGCAATGTATGCGACTCAATAATGCGACATCATAAAATGAAACAATATCAACTAAAAATCAACGACAACAATTATGCAACCACAAGGCATAAACCTTCAATAAACGCCAACATAGGCCATCACTTCTTCTTCATCGCAAAACATCATCATACAAACATATACAACAACAACAAAATTCATGCTATATGAGTTCTACAACACATATATAACACATATAAACAATAATCATCACTAGCATACATCAATTTCACAGAATTTTTTGTTTTACAGTCAAAATACGAATTTTTACGAAACACAAAAACAACATCAAAATTAATGCAATATAAGTTCTACAACAAATATACAACATATATCAACAAGAATCATCACTAACATACATCAATTTCATAGAATTCTTTGAAGGATAGAAAAACACTTAGAAAGGGGGGGTTTGAATAAGTGTAGCTTTAAAAACTTGACAGATAAAAATAAATGCACAGTTATTTTTATCCTGGTTCGTTGTTAACTAAACTACTCCAGTCCACCCCCGCAGAGATGATTTACCTCAACTGAGGATTTAATCCACTAATCGCACGGATTACAATGGTTTTCCACTTAGTCAGCAACTAAGTCTTCCAGAGTCTTCTGATCACACACTGATCACTCCAGGAACAACTGCTTAGATACCCTCTAAGACTTTTCTAGAGTCTACTGATCAACACGATCACTCTAGTTACAATCTGCTTAGTTCACTCCTAAGACTTTCCTAGAGTATTCTGATCAACACGATCACTCTAGTTCCTTACAACTTAATGTAATTCTAAGAGTTTACAAATGCTTCTTAAAAGCGATAATCACAACTGTGATATTTCTCTTAACGTTTAAGCTTAATCTCACTAATATATTACAACAGCAATGTAGTGAGCTTTGATGAAGATGAAGATTCTGAGTTTAGATTTGAACAGAGTTTCAGCAAGTTGATTTGAATTGTTTTGGTGCGAATCGTTAACCTTGCTTCTCATCAGAACTTCATATTTATAGGCGTGGGAGAAGATGACCGTTGGATGCATTTAATGCTTTGCGTGTTCCGTACAGCATCGCATTTAATGTTATACGCTTTTGTCAACTACCTCGAGCCTTGTTCACGCTGTGTCTACTGACGTAGCCTTTAATAGCTTTTAACGTTCCTTTTGTCAGTCAGCGTAGCTTGCCACTTGTACTTTCTTCTGATCTGATGTTTGTGAATACAACGTTTGAATATCATCAGAGTCAAACAGCTTGGTGCATAGCATCTTCTGATCTTCTGACCTTGAAGTGCTTCTGAGCGTGATACCATCTTCTGAGCTTCAGTGCTTCTGATCTCTTGTTCTTTTGATGCTTCCATAGACCCATGTTCTGATTCTGCTTCGACCATCTTCTGATGTCTTGCCAGACCATGTTCTGATGTTGCATGCTGAACCCTTTGAGACAAAGCTTCTGAGCGCTGAATTATGCGTACTCTTTATATATTTCCTAAAAGGGAAATTGCATTGGATTAGAGTACCATATTATCTTAAGCAAAATTCATATTATTGTTATCATCAAAACTAAGATAATTGATCAGAACAAATCTTGTTCTAACAATCTCCCCCTTTTTGATGATGACAAAAACATATATAAATGATATGAATTTGCGATCAGAAAGAATAGATGGCAAAAGACAAATTACACAGCTATAGCATAAGCATATGAATATGTCTCCCCCTGAGATTAACAATCTCCCCCTGAGATAAATAATCTCCCCCTGAAATAAATACTCGAAGAACTTTAATAAAAGACTTCCCTGATTATTTCGGTAGAGACGATCATATAAGCTTCTTGTCTTCAGAGAATTCATAGCTTCTGACTTCTGCTTCCATAGGACAGCTTCAGAACTAGAATTTCTTTAGATCCTTAGAACACTCACAGCTTCTGATTCCTGCTTCCATCTAGGACAGCTTCAGAACTTGAATTTCTTTGATCTTTTGAACATTCACAGCTTCTGATTTCTGCTTCCATTCAGGACAGCTTCAGAACTTGAGTTTTCTGGATCTTTAGAACATTCGCAGCTTCTGATTTCTGCTTCCCTCGGATAGCTTCAGAGCTTTGAATTTCTACCAACATCACTTCATGCTAGATTTGTATCAGAACATTGTTGAATGTACCAGAGCATCATCTGAGCATCTCTACATCCTGAAATGTTACAGAACAAAAACTAAACGACAAAAGTCAGCATGAACGAGTTAGAACGTAAAATGTATGTTTGAACACATTATATGAATCAGAGCCATATAGGCTGAAATAATGTATCAGAGCAAATAATGTATCAGAGCCATAACATTATATGTATCAGAGCAAATAGAATTTTGTCAAAACAAATAGACAAATATAGATCAAATTCTATTATCAGTGCTTCTGATTCATTCTTCTTTCTTGCTTCTGATCTCTGAAGCTTGACAGCACTCAGCTTGCTTCAGTTTCCATGGTTTTGCTTCTTGTGTTTGCTTTGAAGATTTTCTTCACTTCTTTATACCTGCAAAACACTTAAACCATATAGAACTTGCAGTTCTTGTTAGTGAATGTGTGGGAGCTTTACCCAGCAACTGATAGATTAATCAAATCATTTATCATTTATCTTCTCCCCCTTTTTGTCATCACATCAAAAAGAATATTTCAAAAGATTCAGATGCACAAGACAAATAGAAATACTGGAATGTAAAAGCAAAGAAACTTTTCATTGATAATCAAAAGATATTACAAGAAGGGAATGCAGGAAAACAGATGCAGCAAGGAAAGGAAACTACAAAGACCAAAAGACTAAGATCCTAGCCTACGCAAAATCCGCGCCAGAACATCATGAATCCCGTCAGTGCTTGTAGCTTGCCTTGTCATGAAGGAACGAAACTCAGCATTGGCTGCTTCTTGTGCGTCCAAACGAGAAGCCAGCATAGCTTGATTCTGATGAAGAGTTTCCAAGGTCTCCATCAGAGCTGAGGTTTCACCAGAAGAAGAAGCACCAGTATTTCTGCCCAGAGGGACAGCAATCTCAGCAGGGTGATCTTCTGGAAGATCTTCAGCTTGTGCATCTTCCATTTCCTCATCTGAGTCTGACTCAGAAGTAGCCTTAGCATATTCTGGTTCAGGCAGCTCAGAAGTTCCGTCTTCCAATGCTTGAAGAATAGCTGCTAGGTTTGTTGGAGGAGTAGGACCAGCAACTTCAGCACGATAAACCACTACTGGAAAGACCATATGAGGTGCTTTTTCAGAAGGGTTCATTCTGAACCAGTTGAACAGCCACTGAAAATCTCCAGTCAGCACAGGAAACCATGGTCTCCACACCACGATGTCTCTGCAGAGATTTTCTTCTTCCAACTCATCTGCTGGTATCTTCCTTTCAAGAACTCTTCTGTTCCTGAAGAGATGGTGATGGCTGCTCTCACCAACTTCCAACCGGAGACCATGAACACCAGGAGCTTCAGACATAATCCTTCTCTGAGTGTCTGTAGCCTTATCCAGAAAGTCCTGACGAAAGGTATTCCAAAGGTTGTTTGTAGCATACTCATCCAGATGATTAAGGTGAGCAGCACCTAGAATCTCCAACCAGCCATTTACATCAGCATGTAAAAGCTCCAGATATGTTTGAGTGGTAGGGTTTGGAGGGTTGACAGTGAACCTTGAGTCGGGAAGAACAACACTATAGGGATTAGGTGTTCTGGTGGGAAAAGGGTATGAGACAGATGAAGAAATATCTGATGGAAGGGTTGAAGGAAAGGAGACATCAGATGGTGAAGAAGGTGGTTCCGAGGGAATGAATGAGGAGGAAGAGGTGGTGGAGGTCTTTGAAGAGGGGGGTGATTGAGGGGAACCGTCAAGGGGTTGATACACTTTGAGAGGGTCATAGGAGATCCTAACTCTTTTAGGTTTGGTTTCTGGATCAGCAGATGCCTTTCTCTTTTGTTTCCTATCATTGTCTTGATTCCCAGAGCTTGACGATGGATTCATGAAGAATTTTCAGATATTGGAAACTGCTAGGGTTTATGATATGAAAAGAGAGAGAGACGAAAAAGAAACCGAATGCAGAGAGAGAGAAATATGAGAGGGAAAAGAAACGTTTGAAGATTATAAAAAGAAAACTGAAAGAGAGTAAATGATGAAAAGCATTTAATGTTACGTGACATGAGGAGAGATAATAATGACAAAAGACGTGATTTGCACAGTTACCTAAGTAGACGTCCCCTCAACTGCACGCACGCTTGTCCAGGAATAGTGAACACGTGTTTACCATCTGGATAGCCAGTTACAGCTGTTTTGCTTTTAGAGAGATTCTGAATCAACTTAGACACTGAAACGTTAGTAATAGCTGAATCACAATTTCTAATTGATTTCTATCAGAACTTCTTAAAAAAAATTTCATATCAAAGGATACTCATACGTAAGAATTTCTCATCTTCTCATTCTGAGCTTGTTTCTGAAGACCCAATTTGTGCCAATTATATTGAATCCATCTGGTCTAGGAACAAGATCCCAAACATCATTCCTTGTAAACTGATTCAGTTCTTCTTGCATAGCAATTATCCAGTCTGGATCTTCTAGAGCATGATCAACAGAAGTTGGCTCGATCAAAGATACAAGACCTAATTGACAGTCTGCATTGTTCTTAAGGAATGCTCTTGTTCTGATTGGATCATCCTTCTTTCCAAGAATGACATCTTCTGAGTGACCAGAGATGAGTCTGGATGATCTTCTGACAGATGGTTTTTCAGATATGCTTAGATCCTCCAGAGAAGCTGATACTTGATCTTCTGATTCTTTGCTTCTGAGAGGTTATGCTTCTGATGCGTTGCTTCTTGGCTCAACAACTTCTGATATATCAATATCACAATCTGCAAAATTATCAAACTGCTTTGGTTTTTCAGAACCAAGCTTATCATCAAACCCGATATTGATTGATTCTTCTACAACCAATGTTTCAGTATTGTATACTCTGTAGCCTTTTGAGCGTTCAGAATATCCAAGAAGGAAACACTTTTGTGCTTTGGAATCAAACTTACCAAGATGATCTTTAGTGTTCAGAATAAAGCATACACATCCAAAAGGATGGAAATATGAAATGTTGGGCTTTCTATTCTTCCACAATTCATAGGGAGTCTTATTTAGAATAGGTCTGATAGAGATTCTATTCTGAATATAACAAGCAGTGTTTATTGCTTCTGCCCAGAAATGCTTAGCCATATTGGTTTCATTGATCATGGTTCTGGCCATTTCTTGCAGAGTCCTATTCTTTCGTTCTACAACCCCATTTTGCTGTGGAGTTCTAGGACAAGAGAAATCATGGGCAATACCATTTTCTTTGAAGAACTCTTCAAAGGATCTGTTCTCAAATTCACCACCATGATCACTTCTAACCTTTATGATTTTACACTCTTTTTCAGATTGAATCTGAATGCAGAAATCAAAGAACACTGAATGAGTCTCATCCTTGTGTTTCAAGAATTTTACCCATGTCCAGCGGCTATAATCATCTACGATGACTAATCCATATTTCTTCCCTCTGACAGATGCTGTTTTGACTGGGCCAAACAGATCAATGTGCAAGAGTTCTAATGGCCTTGAGGTAGAAACAACATTCTTGGACTTGAATGCAGGTTTGGAGAACTTGCCCTTCTGACATGCTTCACAAAGAGCATCTGATTTGAATTTCAGATTAGGGAGTCCTCTGACCAGATTCAGTTTGTTAATCTGAGAAATCTTTCTCAAACTAGCATGACCTAATCTTCTGTGCCAGACCCACTGCTCTTCAGAAACAGACATAAGACAAGTCACCTTCTGACTCATAAGATCTTTCAGATCTGTCTTATAAATGTTGTTCTTCCTCTTGCCTGTAAATAGGATTGAGCCATCCTTCTGATTTACAGCCTTGCAAGACTCTTGATTAAAGATTATATCATAACCATTGTCACTCAATTGACTGATAGATAAGAGGTTATGTGTTAATCCTTCTACAAGAAGTACATTAGAAATGGAAGGAGAGTTACCAGACTTTATAGTTCCAGAGCCAATTATCTTGCCCTTCTGATCTCCTCCAAACTTGACTTCTCCTCCAGACTTAAGCACCAGGTCTTGGAACATAGACCTTCTTCCTGTCATGTGTCGCGAGCATCCAGAGTCCAGATACCATGACATGTTGTGCTTTGTCCTTTTTGCAGTCAAGGATATCTGCAATAGGAATAATCTTATCCTTAGGTACCCACAGTTTCTTGGGTCCTTTCTTGTTAGTTCTCCTCAAGTTCTGATTGAACTTAGGTTTAACATTGTAAGGAGAAGGAGGAACAGCATGATAATTCTTAATGTGAGTTTCATGATATTTCCTAGGTTGTGTCACATGCTTTTTGGTGTGTGTTATGTGAAAACTTTGAGCATGTGAAGTGTGCCTAATATCATGGGAGTGGCCATACTTGAACTGATCATACAATGGCTTGTATGTAATTTTCATTTCATCAACAAGTTCAAGTTTGTATGGGGTTTCACCCTCAAAACCAATGCCAACTCTTTTGTTTCCAGACACAGCATATATCATAGAAGCTAGCTGACTTCTGCCAATACTTCTAGATAAGAACTTCCTGAAACTTAAATCATATTCTTTCAGAATATGGTTTAGACTGGGAGTGGATTTTTCTGAATCAGAAGGAGATCCAACATTATTGGATAATTTTAAAAGTTTTTCTTTTAATTCAGAATTTTCCAACTCAAGCTTCTTTGTTTCAAATTCAAATAGCTTTTTCAGCTTTTTGTATTTGATACTAATCTTAGACTTGAGTTCCAGAAGTTCAGTTAGACCGGAAACTAACTCATCTCTAGTAAGTTCAGAAAATACCTCTTCAGAATCTGATTCTGATGTAGATTCTGATTTGTCATCTTCTGTCGCCATCAGCGCACAGTTGGCCTGCTCATCTTCTGAATCATCTTCTGACTCATCCCAGGTTGCCATAAGACCTTTCTTCTTATGAAACTTTTTCTTGGGACTTTCCTTCTGAAGATTTGGACATTCATTCTTGTAGTGTCCAGGCTCATTGCATTCATAGCACATGACCTTCTTCTTGTCAAATCTTCTGTCATCAGAAGATTCTCCACGTTCAAATTTCCTTGAACTTCTGAAGCCTCTGAACTTCCTTTGCTTGGTCTTCCAGAGTTGATTCAGCCTTCTGGAGATCAGGGACAGTTCATCTTCTTCTTCAGATTCTGATTCTTCAGGATCTTCTTCTCTAGCCTGAAAAGCGTTAGTGCATTTCTTGATATTGGATTTTAATGCAATAGACTTACCTTTCTTTTGAGGCTCATTTGCGTCCAGCTTTATTTCATGACTTCTCAAGGCGCTGATAAGCTCTTCCAGAGAAACTTCATTCAGATTCTTTGCAATCTTGAATGCAGTCACCATAGGACCCCATCTTCTGGGTAAGCTTCTGATGATCTTCTTAACATGATCAGCCTTGGTGTATCCCTTGTCAAGAACTCTCAATCCAGCAGTAAGAGTTTGAAATCTTGAAAACATCTTTTCAATGTCTTCATCATCCTCCATCTTGAAGGCTTCATACTTCTGGATTAAAGCTAGAGCTTTAGTCTCCTTGACTTGAGCATTTCCTTCATGAGTCATTTTCAAGGACTCATATATGTCATAGGCCGTTTCCCTGTTAGATATCTTCTCATACTCAGCATGAGAGATAGCATTCAGCAAAACCGTTCTGCATTTATGATGATTCCTGAAAAGCTTCTTCTGATCATCATTCATTTCTTTCCTTGACAGCTTTACGCCACTGGCATTTACTGGATGTTTGTAACCATCCATCAGAAGATCCCATAGATCACCATCTAGACCCAGAAAGTAACTTTCCAGTTTATCTTTCCAGTATTCAAAGTTTTCACCATCAAATACCGGCGGTCTAGTATAACCATTGTTACCGTTGTATTGCTCAGCAGAGCCAGATGTAGATGCAGGTGTAGGTGTAGACTTTTCACTTTCATCAACCATCTTTTACCGAAGCGTTTTTCTCTTCCTGAATCTTTTCTAAACACGGTTAAGTGCTTGCACCTTAGAACCGGCGCTCTGATGCCAATTGAAGGATAGAAAAACACTTAGAAAGGGGGGGTTTGAATAAGTGTAGCTTTAAAAACTTGACAGATAAAAATAAATGCACAGTTATTTTTATCCTGGTTCGTTGTTAACTAAACTACTCCAGTCCACCCCCGCAGAGATGATTTACCTCAACTGAGGATTTAATCCACTAATCGCACGGATTACAATGGTTTTCCACTTAGTCAGCAACTAAGTCTTCCAGAGTCTTCTGATCACACACTGATCACTCCAGGAACAACTGCTTAGATACCCTCTAAGACTTTTCTAGAGTCTACTGATCAACACGATCACTCTAGTTACAATCTGCTTAGTTCACTCCTAAGACTTTCCTAGAGTATTCTGATCAACACGATCACTCTAGTTCCTTACAACTTAATGTAATTCTAAGAGTTTACAAATGCTTCTTAAAAGCGATAATCACAACTGTGATATTTCTCTTAACGTTTAAGCTTAATCTCACTAATATATTACAACAGCAATGTAGTGAGCTTTGATGAAGATGAAGATTCTGAGTTTAGATTTGAACAGAGTTTCAGCAAGTTGATTTGAATTGTTTTGGTGCGAATCGTTAACCTTGCTTCTCATCAGAACTTCATATTTATAGGCGTGGGAGAAGATGACCGTTGGATGCATTTAATGCTTTGCGTGTTCCGTACAGCATCGCATTTATTGTTATACGCTTTTGTCAACTACCTCGAGCCTTGTTCACGCTGTGTCTACTGACGTAGCCTTTAATAGCTTTTAACGTTCCTTTTGTCAGTCAGCGTAGCTTGCCACTTGTACTTTCTTCTGATCTGATGTTTGTGAATACAACGTTTGAATATCATCAGAGTCAAACAGCTTGGTGCATAGCATCTTCTGATCTTCTGACCTTGAAGTGCTTCTGAGCGTGATACCATCTTCTGAGCTTCAGTGCTTCTGATCTCTTGTTCTTCTGATGCTTCCATAGACCCATGTTCTGATTCTGCTTCGACCATCTTCTGATGTCTTGCCAGACCATGTTCTGATGTTGCATGCTGAACCCTTTGAGACAAAGCTTCTGAGCGCTGAATTATGCGTACTCTTTATATATTTCCTGAAAGGGAAATTGCATTGGATTAGAGTACCATATTATCTTAAGCAAAATTCATATTATTGTTATCATCAAAACTAAGATAATTGATCAGAACAAATCTTGTTCTAACATTCTTCGTTTTACGGTCAAACTACGATTTTTTATGAAACACAACAACAACATCAAAATTCAGGCAATATAAGTTCTACAACACATATACAACATATATCAACAAGAATCATCACTAACATACACCAATTTCATAGAATTCTTCGTTCATATATATTTTTCCTTCAAAACCTAAGTTATCAATAAAACCCCAAAATTCATTCCTACTTACAAATCATCATACCCTATGTTATAAAGATAGAACCCCACATTTACCTTGGGTTGAAGGTTCTCTACTCTTTCAATGGAATTTTTGCCCTAATATCTTTGTGCTTCTTCCCCTCTTTCACAAAAACCTTCTCTTTTCATGTTCTCTCCAAATTCTCTATTTTCCATTCTATTTTCTTTCTTATTTTTATTTAACTCCTTACTAACTTTTAACTTCACTACTGGATTAATAAACACACTCACACTATTCCTCATGCTAACACAACACAGGCCCACTAACTATTTACTCATTTACTCTCTTATTATTATTATTATGATTATTATTAAACCTCAATAATAATTCTTATCCTAATCATATTAAATCATCTAACTTTCTAATAAATTAAATCAAATGAAGAATTAAAACTAATTAAATTTATTTAATTCTGCAACTTTTAATTCAAATGCACTACCCTCTATTCTAAGGATACATATCCTCCGATACCACAATCTTCATATAACATCAAAGAAAATTCATCTAATAAATCAACAAAATATCAAAATAACACTAAATCATTGAATAGCAAAAACCGGGGTGTTACATCTATCGGCCGTCGTAATTACGACTCATATACATCTTGACCCGCATTTCCCAATTTTAAATTTTTTACTTTATAGAAATTCCGATTTTCTAGTTTATGCATTCTCCATATATGTTTTCTTTATCTTCATCAACAAAGGTTTTAAGGCATACTTCAGTAATCTCCACCTTAATTTGAAACTATGTTGTTGTCAATTTAATCATCAACAACTTTGTTGTTCTCTACCATATTGAAACTCTAATCAATAACCTTGATCAAATTTAAGGCACACTTCAAATCCACTTGTTTTCAATTACCTTTTTTTCCCTAGGTAATCTAACAAGCCCATAAGTATGAATCTTCAACCATCGTTCACTCCACCAGCCTTCGAACGCATCCCTAAAGGTCCTTGTTAATGTATTTTGCAACCCTTTAGCCACATTCAAAGCGTTTTTAGAACATGAAATGTTCTGATCAATATTTCTAGTTTTGATGATAACATTATATATGAATTTTGTATACGACAATGTGGTACTCTAATTATTCACGTTTTCCATTTCATGAAAAGTCTAAGAGAGTATGCACAAAATCAGCATTCAGAAGCTCTGATCCAGAAGATCTGGATGACTTCGTCAGAACATGTTCTGGAAGACATCAGAAGATGGTCTTGAGAAAATCAGAACATGATCTGGAAAGAATAAGAAGATGGCAATCAAAAGCAAGGCTCTGAAGATCTGATGGTATCACGCTACAAAGTACTTCCAAAGTCTGATGACTGATGTTGCATCTGCACCAACGCTAAAGACTCTGATATTCAAACGTTATTCTAATAGTCTGAGTCCAGAAACAAGTACAAGATGAAAATGCTACAACGTAAAATCTGTCTGACTGACAAAAGGAACGTTAGAAGCTACAAAAGGCAAAGTCAACAAAAGCAATTGAAGCATGGCTCGAGGTAATTGAAAAAAGAGTGAAACATTAAATGTAGCAGTGTAATATTCACACAAAGCATTAAATGCTACTCAACGGTCACAATTCTCACTGCCTATATAAGAGAAGTTCTGATGCTGAAGCAAAAAAAAAACAACTCTCGCTCCAAGTACCATTACGCTGGCAAAACGCTATCACACAAAAACAGAAAAGAACTTCATCTTCAAACTCACAACTTGTAATATCTTAGTGAGTGTTTAAAACTTAATTTTGAGGGAAAATCACTTGGTGATTATAGCTTATTAAGAAGCACATTAAAATCTTGTAATATTATTTACATCTTTTGTAAAAGGAATTTCCTAGAGTGATCAAGTTGTGATCTATATACTCTAGAAGACTTAGAAGTTGTCTAAGTGGAGAACCATTGTAATCAAGATTGATTAGTGGATTAAATCCTCAGTTGAGGTAAATCACTCTATCAGGGGTGGACTGGAGTAGTTTGATTAACAACGAACCAGGATAAAAATAACTGTGTGATTATTTTTTATCTGCCATTTTTAGAAACAATCCTTATTCAATCCCCCCTTTCTAAGTGTTTTTCACTCCTTCAAGCGTAACACCCAAGGCTATCATAATTGTTCCTTTGAGATTCTACAATTATAGTCCTTACCTTATCATGAGCCAGATGATGATCAAAGATCTCTATAACCGTCCCCTCACTACTACTAGTATCCTTAGTAGAAAACTCCACCTCAAATTGAGTTTTTTCTCCATAATAATTTCTAAAAGTTTTATCCCTTAGTTTTTACTATTCTTCCTCTGAAGAAATTCTCTGCCAACCAAGTAAGTTGTTTTAACATCATCCTTTCCTCAAAAATTCAATAACAACTATGTTGTCACATGCATTTTTATATCTTGTTTTCAGTAAAATTTATTATACACTCCTAAAACGGCCTAAAGGAATTCATAATGCCTTGAACTCAAATCCCATATTTATTTCTTGTCATGAAAGCCTCTACTTTTTAATAATGAATAAATAAGAACATTTTAACCTTCTAAAATATATAGACCATACATTTTAGACCTTTAGCAATAATCACTTCATCATGAAAAATATTGAACGCTCCACGTTCAACTATAATGCAATAACCTATATAATAAACATATATATAGATAACAAATTTTACTTGAGTTATGGAACATATCGCACATTGTGAATAAGAAACCCACAATCATTAAACATTTATAGTCTGACCGTACTAATACCATGAACCTTGCAAGCCTTATTATCACCAAGGAAAACTATTTCACCATGCTCCTGCTTCAAAGTCTCAAAGTATTTACTCTTTGGCACATGTGATAAGAGCAACCTGAGTATGCAATCCAACAATCTTTAGCCTTCAAACTCGATACCACTAGAGCTTCACCATTATCATAATCATTCTTATCTAAGGCAACCGCAACTTAAACATAATCATCATTGACATTTATCTTAGGAAAATCCATCTTAAAGTGATAGGGTTTTGGACAGTTAAAACATTTTACATTTGACTTGTCAAACCTCTTTGATTTGGACGTCTCTATACGCTCAGTACCTCCTTTTGACACACTTAAGTATTCACCATTATCTTATATCTTCAAATATTTCTCCTTTAATTTTTTTTTGAATTTCACTGCCGTCTAGACTTCTTCTAAAGTAATAGTACCTTCCTTACCATAAATAAGAGCATCCTTAAAGTGCTCAAAGGATATGGGTAATAAACTCAACAAGAGTAGAGCCTTATCCTCATCACCAGTCTTCACTTCAATATTTTCAAGATCATCAATAATCTTGTGAAATTTTGTCAACTCCTCCAATATGGATTTGTTCTTCAAATACAATCTGTGAGCCAAAGACTTGGTCGTGTACAAAGATTCAGGTTTTGCCCACATCGAAGAAGCAGTTGGCTTTCTGGCGACTTCTCTTAGAACTTTATCCCCAAATCACAAGATAATAGCACTTTTTGCCTTATCCACTATATATGTCTTTTCAGATGGTGTAAGCCTTGCAGGCATCAATGCCTCTCCCTTCAAAACTTCACTACACTTTTCTTGAGTTAAAATTACTTGCATCTTCACTATCCACAACTCGAAATTATTATCTCTGGAAAATTTTTTGATCCCCCATTTAGCCATGGTGTTCACTTATAAACAATACCTATTTGGTCTTTGGGTGGGCGCCACTTATTGTGAAAATGACAAGGTCAATTTAAATCAAGTAATTTATTATGTGAGGGAAATAACAATAGCAACAAAAATAAAATGCCTTCAACAATAATAACCAATAAATGGAAAATGTAACAGAATAAGACAAGAGCAGCCGATCTCTATTTCACAATACTCCAAAAGTTGTTACAAGAGATTTCAAATGAGTTACAAGGAAATAACCTTCACTTTCAGAGTTCCTAAGATCAGACCCTATTTTTTACCTAAGTATTTCTCAACTTCTCCAACTCTCAATATATGAATCACTCAAACCAAAGGTATCAAGAAGTATTGTATGCTCCGTCTAGATAACTCTTAAAGAGAGTTACGTAAAGAACTCATACTTGAGAAGTATAGGTTTTTTCTCAACATTATAGGTACGCTTAAAAAAACATAAAATCACACTTTAAAATTATTAGCCGATACTAACAAATTTTTAGATTCAACAATAAAACTAAAATTATAATATACAAATAAAAATAATAGTTTTGATTAAAAAACATAACAAATGTAAGTAAAAATATTTGAGTCCATAGAAAAATAAAATAAAAAAATAAAAAAATGGTTGTAGATGCTGTTGATTTTGTTACAGATGATTTTGATATTGAAGAAGGAGATGTCAACATTGAAACAATTTTTCTTTTATTGAATTTAAATTTAATAGAAAATGGAATTATTTTGTTATAAATTATTCAATTAAATTATGTTGCGATTAAACTTTTGTTTATATTTTATAATTATGTACTATTTGGTTGTGTGTGATACTAGGTGTAAAATTTGAATTTAAATTATGAACTTGTGAATTTTTTTATAATATGATGTTTTCAAAAAATTTAAGTACTAGTTATATTTTGTAGGGACTGAATTATCCGGTTTAACCCGATTTAGTCATGCGGTTTGATCAGTGATCCAGTAGTTTGACCAATAAACTAATGACGCAGTACCCTCACCGGTTTGATGTCCGGTCCGGTTTTTAAAATACTCAAGCTACCTCATGTTCATGTATTGCCCTTGGCCCCACTAAATATTTATATATAACATAACGATTTAAACATGATAAACAATAAAAATAAAGAAAATAAGTCAAGGATCATACGTTTTGCTGCAGAAAATCTAATAAATGTAGCATGAAATAAGGCAAGGACAAATGTAGTATTCAAATTTTTTTTAATTATAACGATGTTTACTGAATAATTTTGACGATATCATATATAGTCCAGCTATTAATTCACACTCGGGAAATACGTTACTATTAAGATAATGTTTTTTTTTTACTAAAGTGTAATTTTAATTTAGATATTTTATTTTTTAATTAAAATATTTTTAATTATTTTTAAAAAAACAAATTTTTTTAGCCTTTCTATTAAACATTCTTTTAATTTATTTTTCATAGATAACACTGATATGACAATATTACTATAGCGCAACATCATATTATTTTTATTGATATCGTATTTAAAATTAAATTTAATTGTTGAAAATACAAATATAATATTATAAACTATTCAAAGTAAAAAATTAGAATGAAAATTTAAATTATTTATTTTGTTGAAAAGTTTTGTTGTTGATATATTTTGAATTTTGACATGGCATGTTAAGGTTGAAATGAAGGTCCTTCTGCCATAGTTTGAATTGAAATGTTGAGCCACTCATTTATTTTCTTCGAGATAGTTTATATTCTAGACTTGTCAGACAACTAGGAACGACCAAATTCATGTCTATTCTGAGACGATCCAATCACCCTGGCCCAATTGTTCAAGGACAAAAAGGCCACCGCCTCTTCTGACTGTTGTGTAGCTCCTCCACCTTTCACGACCGCGAACTACTCACCACGGTCTCTTCTATCAAGCCTACTCCTGCGTCATTGGTCGAACATCCGACTCCGTTCACGTCGATCAGAAACGCCCTTCTGCTTGCCTAATAACTAAGTTCCAAGCAGTCTCCCAGGATTCCTAGATTTACTCCTAGAATCCTGACAGTCACACGTTTTGAGCCTAGATCCACGATCCAACCCCATGGGGTTTCTCAAGCACCATGTGCGTTTCAAAAAATACCCCCTGCAAGGTGTATGTATGGAAGCACTTTTTTATTTAATGTTGATTTGTTGCGTAGATGCATCTATGAAACCTTTATTTAACGTTGTTTGAACAGTTCCGTAGATGCATCTACGGAACAAATCAATGTGAAATAAAAAGTGTTTCCGTATGTGCATCTACGGAAGCAGGAGGCAAAAATTAAATTTCGCTAGGTGTGTTTGGGAGTTTGGAGGGGATGTGATGGAAGGGGAAAACTTCTGAAAATGATTTTTTTTAAAAAAATATAAAAGAATATTTGACATTTTTTGAAAAAATCATTTTGTATAGAATAATATAAAAGTGTTTATTAACACTATATTTTTAATTTTTAGAATACTATAACAAAATAAAAGATATTTGTAAAATTTATATAAACCCCGCGAAACCCTCCAAAATCCTCGTTCAATATAAATTTTGAGTTACTCCAAATTAGGTTGTTTTTAAAGCTATGAATAAAATCAAACCCTCCAAAACCTTCCCAATCAAAATCCTTCCATTTTTTCCACTCAATCCTTCTCTATTTTCAAAACCCTCCCCTCCCTTCGCCTTTAAACTCCCAAACATAACCTAGGAGTATTATAGATTAAATTAATAACACGGAAGCAACTTATTATATATAAAAGAAAATATAATTCGGGAACTTAAATATGAAAATATTTTAACAATTAATAGGCTGAAATTTATACTATGAAAAACTCAACTTTTTTCAATGTTGAAGTTTCATATTTATAGGCTAAGCTCACAACCGTTCCAACATCCGGATTTGTGATATACTAGTAAATCACCATCATGCAATTACCATGGTGCATTGGTAAATGCATATACTAACTAAATTGCAATTAAGTATTACATGACATACATGTACCCATAAAATATAAATATTACATGAGTATCTCAACTAATTTCGACTAATGTAATGAAAACTCAACTTATTTTACTTTATTGGATTTTTTTATCATTTAAAAAATATCTTATAGGTTATATATTTTATTTTCTAACAAACCTTTTTTTAAAAGGACAAGTTTTCACTACTAAAATTTGAAAAATACTATTACTTTTTATTACATTCAGAAAGTTACATTCACTTATACAATAGATAACGAGTTTGATTGTTTGGTATTGTTGTAAAAATGACAAGCTTTAATTAAAATAAGATATTTGTATACGAGACAAAAAAATAGTAACAACTAAAGTAGATGTCTTTTAGCAATAATAATCATTAAGCAGAAAATATAACAAAATAAGACGAGGTAAAGGAGAAAGATTTGGCTACTATGTCTGATTAAAAGATCTACGCCAAGGAGAGAGAGCAGCTTTCTAATTCACTATGCTCTAAAAGTTGTTACAAAAGATCATAGATGAGTTACAAGAAAATAGCTTTCGCCTTCAAAGTTCCCAAGAAAAACCTTTATTTTCTATTCAAATGTTTCTCAACCTCTTGAA
This sequence comes from Vicia villosa, assembly GCF_029867415.1. Lineage (NCBI taxonomy): Eukaryota > Viridiplantae > Streptophyta > Magnoliopsida > Fabales > Fabaceae > Vicia > Vicia villosa. The sequence goes on along the minus strand of NC_081185.1, from coordinate 71,603,082 downwards.
CTCTCAATATATGAATTACTCAAACCAAAGGTTTCAAGAAGTATTGTATGATCCTTCTAGATAACTATAAAAGACTTCCCTACACCCTTATTTCTCCCTTTTACTCTAAAGCTCTAAAATTATCACACTTAAATAATATAAGAGAATCCTATTTATTATAGCTAAAACCCAACAAACAAAGCCCGAAACACAATCCATTAGCAAATGGATCCATGCAGCAAACCAGAAAAAAAACCCAAAACACACAAATCGAGAAAAATGTCTGATTTTTAAAAATCTCAGATTTGGACTGACTCCAACCCAACCGTATAGACCCACCGGTGCCACCAACCACTGTGGCTCTGCTGACGCCGACTGTCGCCGCCCGCCTGTCATACCCTAATTTTGACCCCCCTTGAGATGTCATACTTTCAGGCTTTTCATCAGAATCAAAACAGATACTCAAAACAGTCACTTGTTCATCTGATGCTTAATCGAGGATGTTTTGAAACAAAAGAGCCCAGGCAAAGTATCAATCAATAAAAGGATTAGTCTCTAATACAATCATAGGACTCAAAAAGCTTTATTCTATTCACCTATGATTGATTAGACACTCAATCATCTGGGCCCAAGTTTGCTTAGTTCATTAATCTAGGGTTTTGAGTCCATCAGGGACTGTAATCGATGATCATATTTGGGCGCCAAAGTTAGGCGCCTCATTGGCCCATTTCACTTTGAACATGGAAGCCAAAGTAGAAAGAGCATCAGCAAGATTGTTCTCTTCTCTAGAAATATGCTCGAATGTGATCTCATCAAAGTACGGAATGAGTCTCATCACAAGCTCCCTGTACGGAATCAGATTCTGATGGCGATTTTCCCAATCTCCATTGATCTGGCTAATGAAAAGATTGGAATCCCCATAAACTTTCAAGTACTTGATTCGCAAATCGATTGCAGCTTCGATACCATAGATACAAGCCTCATACTCAACCATGTTATTAGTGCAATCAAAACAGATTCTGGCTGTAAACGGAATATGAAAACCTGATGGAGAAGTAATTACAGCTCCAACACCATTCCCGAGTGCATTAGAGGCACCATCGAACACGAGCGTCCATCGCAATCCTTGTTCGGGTCCTTCCTCTGGTCCAGGAATGTTACAATCTCTGATGTACAGAACATCTTCATCGGGGAATTCAAACTTCATCAGTTCATAATCTTCGACAGGCTGATGTGCGAGATAATCTGCCAACACACTACCTTTAATGGCTTTCTTGGTAGTATATTGGATGTCATATTCAGTCAAGATCATTTGCCACCTGGCTACTCTTCCGGAAAGAGCGGGCTTTTCAAAGACATATTTGATAGGATCCATCTTGGAAATCAATAAGGTGGCGTGAACCAACATATACTGCCTCAGCCGGCGAGCAGCCCATACCAAAGCACAACAAGTTTTCTCGAGCAGTGAGTATCGGGATTCACAGTCGGTAAACTTTTTGCTAAGGTAGTATATTGCATGCTCTTTTCGGCCAGACTCGTCATGTTGACCCAGCACGCATCCCATTGAATTTTCAAGCACTGTGAGGTACATATTCAAAGGTCTTCCTAGAACTGGAGGCATTAGTATCGGAGGTTCCTGCAGATACTCTTTCACTTTTTCGAATGCTTTTTGACAATCATTATTCCACCTGGCCGTCTGATCTTTTCTTAGCAATTTGAATATTGGTTCACAAATGGCCGTAAGATGAGAGATGAATCTAGCAATGTAGTTCAATCTCCCTAAGAAACCACGAACCTCTTTTTCTGTTCTCGGCTCAGGCATCTCTTGTATAGCTTTTATTTTTGCAGGATCGACCTTAATACCTTTTCCGCTAACAACAAAGCCCAACAACTTTCCGGATCGCACTCCGAAAGTGCATTTGTTTGGATTCAACCTCAGTCTGAATTCCCGAAGCCTTTCAAACAATTTCTGCAAGTGAACCAAGTGCTCTTCTTATGTATGAGACTTTGCAATCATGTCATCGACATACACTTCAATCTCTTTGTGAATCATGTCGTGAAAAAGAGTTACCATGGCGCGCTGATACATTGCCCCTGCATTTTTCAACCCAAAAGGCATGACTTTATAGCAGAAAGTTCCCCACGGTGTGATAAACGTTGTTTTCTCCATGTCTTCCGGTGCCATCTTGATCTGATTGTACCTAGAGAAGCCATCCATGAAGGAAAACACTTTGAAAGGAGTAGTATTATCCACCAACACATCGATGTGGGGAAGAGGAAAATCATCTTTCGGACTCGCCCTATTCAGATCTCTGTAGTCCACACACATCCCGACCTTTCCGTCCTTCTTGGGTACAGGAACAATATTAGCAACCCACGGAGGGTAATTCAGCACTTGTAGAAAGCCAGCATCAAACTGTTTCTCAACCTCTTTCTTAATCTTCTCAGACATATCTGGGCGAGTCCTTCGAAGCTTCTGCTTGACAGGAGGACTATCTTCCTTGAGAGGTAGACGATGTACCACAATATCTGTATCAAGACCTGGCATATCCTCATAGGACCAAGCAAAGATATCCGCATACTCCTTCAACATAGCAATAAGCCTCTACTTCACACTAACCTCAAGTGCAGCCCCTATCTTGACTTCTCAGACTTTCTCTTTAGTGCCAACATTTACCATCTCAATTGCCTCCTGATGCGGCTGAATCGCTTTCTTTTCTTGTTTCAATAATCTGGCCAACTCATCGGGAAGGTCACAATCTTCATAAGCTTCCTCCTCGGCTTGGTAGATCGGATTGTAAAAATCATAATAAGCAATAGAGGAACTGTTACCAATAGAGGAACTGTTACCATAATAAGAGCGGAGATATTATTGGCTACCGCCTCTAGCTGATTCACAGATATTTCATGCGGAACGTAACACCATTCAGAATTCTCAAGAGAGCATTTCTATGACCTTCTGAACACATCAGCAGTTGCAAGATGGAGATCTTTGACTGGGTCTGACCCAACTGCTCAACCACTTTATAATCAAACTTCCTGATGATTCTCAACAATTCTTCCACATCCTTGGAAGACACGACATTGTCAGGTGCCCCATTTGGAACTGGAGAATTTTGGACATCAGTCACATAGAATTTTGTAAGTGCTTTAAGGATTCGAGCAATGCGGATGGTGCAATGCTCAAGTTAGACAATGTCTTGCTTATCCCTCGTTCGGGAGCCCCAAGAAATTTCAAAGACTTGTAGATCCAACATCATAACTAGGTGCCCCAGAATAGAACTCTCACCTAGTGTCATCGTCATCAAGCAGAGAATTTGTAGATATCCACATAGTACTGAGCTTAACCAGTTGCAAATAAAGCAAGCATGGAAGCCACTGAGCATGAGACAAATCTTCAAAAAGAACCCCAACTGAGCCTTCTTCTCGGTAAAATCCCCACAAAGTTGTTCCATGACTAATCTTTGAACATCCAATAAGAACAAGTCAAGTCTCTGAGTCTGGAGAGAATACCAAGTCTGAATACGAGATTCTCAATCCTGAACACCTGTTATGCATGAGATATATGAGATGCATGATATGAATGCAATGCCATGTTCATTCGATTTCCAAGGAATCCTCGTGTTTTAATTTTTTTAGCATATAAGAGATGGAAAAGCTCGATACGAGGCTTAAAGATACAATTCCTTGGAAATGGAATGAACACGTATGCTAGTTATTTTTTTGTACATCATTTTTGGAAAATAAATATGCAATGATGCAAAGTGGTGGGGCTTGTTGCCGCCCACCAGGCATTCTGGACTGCCGGTAACGCACATAATACAAAGCCAAAGGTTCGGCCCCAAATGGTATACCACACGGCACACGGAGTATCAATCCACGGAACCAAAGCCCATAGTCAATAACACACTGGTATAGAACACAGATTACCACTCGAACAAGAACCATAGTACCCCACGAACAAGAACCAATAGTACACTCGAACGAGAACAACGGTAACCCACGAACAAGAACAGCGGTAACCCACGAACAAGAACAGCGGTAACCCATGAACAAGAACAACGGTAACCCACGAACGAGAACAGTGGTCACCAACAATGTACCTGTTATATGATCATTGATTCCCGCCCCACTCCCGTATAAAATCTAGGCGAAGGTAAGGTCATGAAACGCAGTATACGGTCCACCCGAAGGTAGGCATCATTACAGCGTGTAAGCGGGTGACGATAATACCTCCGTTTGAAACCACTACTCTGCTCGTGATCACATAATCCATCCCGAGACGTACACCTCGAGATAAACCATGCTCCCACTCTATCCTAGGGTTCCTATGGTTCACACATTGCCTGGGTATTGGGCCTTTTACCTCTTGAAACACCCACCCAACAGACAGAGATCCAGCCAGTCCAGAATATGATGCAAAAAAGTAAAAGCGCACATAGAATGCAATGCAAACGGGTAAATATGCAAAGCAATAAATCACCCAAAGATAAACACACAAGCGCTAGGATCGACTCGCTGAGTCCGGACCAGCAACAGGTCAAGACGTCCCCAGCAGAGTCGCCAGCTGTCGCTACCGCGAAAATTAACAGAGTCGCCACTAACATATTTATCCTGAAAAGGAAGGGAGTGCCAGCAAACCACCAAAACAAAACAACGGTCTCACAACCAGAGAAACGGGGTAAGGGATTCGGTTACGCGAGGGGAAGGTATTAGCACCCCTCGCGCCCATCGTACTCGATGGTATCCATGCTTGTGTCTAAATCTATGGGTGTGTAAGCAAACTGCGCTAATATGGACTAAAATGAATGCAGAATGTAGGGAAAAGAAAGGATTATGCTCGCACGGGCCCTACCCCGCTGCCTACGTATATGTTTTGCAGAATCAGAGCTACCGTAGCTCGGCTAACTAATTTCTGTTTGTTTTTGTGTTTTTTAGGTGAACGAGTTACATTCACACTCCGCTGCTCGACCTTTGGAGACTTATGCTGGGAATGGAGCGGAAATAACAAGCTCTTAAGAAAAGAAAATCAAAGAGTGTGGTTTGTGTTTTAAAAGATGCATGAGGAAGACCTAAGCTAAAGAGAGAAAGCTTGCTACCTAATGTTATCATACAAAAGGTATAAGTCTAAGCTAAGCTATTAACCTACGAGGAAAAAGGGAAACAAATAATAATATCACACAAACGAGCATCCGCTCGTAAAGCAAGCAAACCAACGGTACTGACCGAGTGGTAGAAAAGCGATCCCGCCATAGCCAAGGGGAGCAACTCAACCCAAGTCAACCAAGCATTAGACCTCGCGAAAATGATCGGGCCATAGACAAGAGGGCGGACCCCTCTCAGCAACCAAGTCGTCACGGATCGTAAAGGAAAATGGCGCATGCATAAACCGAGCATCAACGTCGAGTGACGCGAGCTATAATAAAGGCGGGGGTCCGACTGCATGAACCCTTTTCCTGACATACTCGATAACAAGATCTTGTGCAGGTTCGGAAGCGAGCGATGCGTAGCGTGCGCATACCGAACGGACTCGATGAGACTAGGCGGGGGTTGATTGCTAACCCTTTCCGCATGCCTTCCATGAGGACTTAACAGAGTGCCATATAGGACTTATTACACCGTGACTCCCTGCCGCAAAGCACAAATGTAAACACACCAACAAAAACAGAGCCTCTTTCGAGGGCTTGGCCAGATGAATGTCTAGGTCCTACTTCTCATGTTATAGGATGATGCGAGAAAGCGATAAAGTGCGAGAATAGGTAAAATGAAACAAGATCAATACCAAACGGATGATGATCCGTAAACTAAAGCGAAGCAAAGCGAAGAAACTAGAATCCCGCGAGCGAGCTAGCAAAGCAAAAGCAAATAGTCAGCACACCGATTAGCCATGAAAGCACGCAAAGGTCGACACGCGCGTCTAGCATAAACACAATACACCTGCAAGAGGAACAAGCTAACCAAACAAGCAGATATAAAGCAAAAGGATCGTGTCTCCCGGATGAGAACACGAAGAGAGTGAATAAGATTGTGTCCCGTAAGTAAAGCGGAACACTCACATAATAAGCGCCGGTCGGTGACTATCCAAAAGCCTTGCATACTAGCACACAAGTTAGAGATAACAACACACCGCATTCGAAATTGCGTTATTACTATAAAGCAAAAAGAAACAGACAAGTAATGTAAACATGAAATGAATAATGAAACATCAAAGAGAAATCAAACATGGATGGTCTACAAATTAATGAAAACAAAGCATCTAGTAAGATAGTACATCTCATAAGCTTTCCGACTATATAAAGAACATGAAAATTGGAGTTACGAGTGAAAAGTTATGCAAGATAGAAGTTAGAAAAGAAAACACAAAAATTACACACAGGAACCGGTTCCCACCTAGGGACAACCCGGTTCCTGTTACTAAAAACCAGAGGTAGAAAACTGGGAACCAGTTCCCACCTAGGGACAACCCGGTTCCTGGCACAAAAACCAAAGAGTAAAAACAACGTAGGAACCGGTTCCCACCTAGGGACAACCCGGTTCCTGGTACTAAAACACAGAAGCAAGCATATTTTAAACTGCTGGGAACCGGTTCCCACCTAGGGACAAACCGGTTCCTGGTACTAAAAATCAGAGGCAAAAAACTTTGGATTGAGTGGGAACCGGTTCCCGCCTGGGACAACCCGGTTCTTGGCGTAGCAAAACAAGTTTTTGTGCATTTTTAAGACCTCGGAGCCATTTGCACTCAATCCAAAATCATTCCATAGGCAATTATCACAAGAAAACATCAAATTATGAATTAAGCACGAGTCCACAAGTAAAATTATCCTAATTATGCGAAGTGCGGCGCATCGAGCCAAGCAAACATCAAGCAAAAGTGCACCACATGCATTTATACAAACACTTTGAGTGCGACACAAGTAGCATACATGAATATTAACAATTATGCACACAAAATCAACACCGAATCATGGATCCATACACGAATATCACAATTCATCATCAACGGATATCAATTACACGCAATCAAACATCAAATCCAAACGCGATTCACATGAACACGACTAATTCGAGCAAAAGATGAGCAAATTCACCGATCAATCATCATCAATCATCCATTAATCAAGAGGTAGATCGGGATTCGAATTCACATAATAATCAACAATTAAGCACTTAATTCAAGATCCGAGAGCTTACCGAATGAAAATCTAACCGAAGCGCGAACACGAACACGATACGAACGCGAACACGACACGAACGCGACACGAACTCGAACGCGAAATCCGAAGTGAGAGAGAGAGAGGCGCGCAACTCTACGTGGAAAGAGAAAGAGAAATTCAAACTTCGATCTTGATTCTTCAATCCATGTTCTTGATCTTGGTGGAAATTGATGAATCTTATGAAAGTCTTATGTGATTTGTGGTTTTGATCCAAGGGAATTGAGAGAAAGTGTTTGTAAAAAATTGGTAAATTGAAATTATGAGAGCTCTCCTTTGATTTGTGAAGAGCAAAATGTATATATATTATCAACGCGAAATGTCCAAATTGCCCTCGGTGCGTCTTATTTCGGCTCGTTTTTAAGGAAACCCGGTTCGGCTCTAAGTTCCGGCACGAAACCAATGCCACTGTGAAGATGACCAAATTTGTGACTCGTCGCCGCGAGAATCGCCTCGATCCGATAAGCGATGAAGAAATTACGCGCGTTTGAATGACGAGGAACGTCGATTCATCTGGCGCGACTGTGCAGAATTTTGTGAGTACCGCTCAAAGAACTCGATAAAACTCCAACTTCGGCTAAGAATATGAATAAGCATGTGTGACGAAGAATCGAAGCTAACGAAATTTATGAGAAAACGCCGCCGGAATGGACTTCATACGATAAAAATCGAAGAAGTTATGAATTTTCGAACTCGGCGCGACATACTCGAAAACACACTTTTTACCGAAACAACACGACGATCCTTAAAATTATGGGAATTCTCCATGCATAAATGGCCTTTGGTCCGAACATATGAAATCATGGTAATGATGCCACAGAGCTCCAGTTAAATTTTCAAGCGAATCCGATGAGCGGATTATGAGATATGAATTTTCTGAGGCACGAAACCCTACATTCAGCACTGTTTTTCACTGTGAAACCTCAAGTAATTTGCAAATCTGACGACCTTCCTCCATGAATTGGCTTCCGAGCCGAACACGAAAGGTGATATGGGAACTTAGCTCATATCACCTTCCAAATAGAACTTGCAAATTTTCCCGTAGTTACACTGTTTAAATCATTTTTCACACCTTATCTTCATAAACCCCTCAAGAACTCTTTACTATTTTTCTTCAATTTTTGAATGACGAAATAAACGTCATTATTAACTTATAGCTCAAATAAAGAGGGCAAATTTTGGGGTGCAACATCATCAACACAAAAAATGTTGAGATTCAGAACATCCTAAGAAGGAAAGATGAGTTACTTGAAGTCCTCGATCGACAAATAACACAATCGTCACTTTCTCATCATATCCCTCCTGCTTCCTGGATCATCGATCAGCTCACGTCAGAGAACGCTCAGCTCAAGAAACAGAATAAAATGTTAGAACGTGAAGTCGGCTCTTCGTTAAAGTTTTAGAGTCCTTTCTCTCGGTTTCTTTGTATTTCCCTTTTTCAAAGTGTGTAAAAAACGGCGTTTTTGTTTAATTAATAAAAAGTTGAATGTTTCATAACGTAATTATGGTGTTTCCATGAAAAATATTAACTTAATTTCACATCATGCATCGCTTTAGTTGTACGCACTGACACAAAGATTGTCGCGAATCTAATAGTCACGTTCCTTTCTCCAGAAAGAGAGGAGGAGAAGGAGGTGAACAAAGGAATTCAAGCTGTCTCATCCATACAACACTCGTTCAAGTCGCAAGAAAAGAATGGAAGACTTTGAACAAGAGAATGGAGAACTCAGAGAAGAGGTCACTACTCTCAAAGATGTTGTTGAAAGGCTCAATAGTATGGTAGAAGCCCTGGTAGTTACACTAAATCAACTAACGCTAGAAGAACCACAGAGGAATGTGGTTTCCGAGATTGTTTCTACTCCTATTCCTTAGTATACCATGTCGCCCGACCAACCTTGGGGCATGCCATATAACTTTATTCCAGATGGGTACATACCCCCAGTTTCTGAAGTTCCAAGAGTTACAACAGAGATGTAACCACCAGAGGGTTACAGACCTCTGGAAATTGAAGTTCCAAGAGCAACAGTAATGGGTTTCGCGCAACAGAATGTTGAGATTCCAATATCTGCTGTCATGGCTTCTCCACAACCGATTATGCATACTTTTCCTCTACCGGGCGGACAAGTATATCATCACGCTCCCAGTGAGGACGGTGGCGTGTATAAAAGATTGGACGAGTTCCAGGAACAGTTTCTGTAAATGCAGAAGGAACTCATGGCTCTCCGAGGACAAGATCTATTTGGAAAGAATGCTGCAGACCTCTGTTTGGTTCCAAATGTTAATATTCCTCACAAATTCAAAGTACCAGATTTCGAGAAGTACAAAGGGAATTCCTGCCCACAAAGTCACCTCGTGATGTACGCTCGGAGGATGTCAACTCAGACTGATAACCAACAATTGCTCATCCATTATTTTCAAGACAACCTAACTGGTGTTGCACTCAAATGAAACATGAACTTGGATAGTTCAGAGATTCGTACTTTTCGAGACCTCGGAGAGGCCTTCGTCAAACAGTATAAGTACAATCTGGATATGGCTCCCGACAGAGATCAACTCCGGGCCATGACTCAAAAGGATAGAGAAAGCTTCAAGGAATACGCTCAAAGGTGGCGTGAAGTTGCTGCTCAAATTTGTCCTCCACTTGAAGAGAAAGAAATGACAAAAATCTATCTCAAGACTTTAAGTCCATTCTACTACGGACGAATCGGTGCAAGTGCACCTAGTGATTTTACAGAGATGGTAAACATAGGTGTACGTTTAGAAGAAGTAGTTCAAGAATGACGCTTGAACAAAGAACTAGAATCTTCTATTGGTCCTAGAAAGTATGGAAGTTCTTTCTAGAAGATAAAGGATCAAGATGTTAGCAATGTCTTGCACAAAGCTAAGAAGAAGTTTTCACCTCAAGTTGCTACAATAACTCCGGTTGTTAACTCAGCACCAGCTTATCAACCTCAGGTTTCGCAACAACCATTTCAACAAAGGTCACAACAACCTCAGCAGCAGGTTCAACCTCTAAATTACAACAATCGGGCACAAAGGTATCCTCCTTTTGATTCCGTGCCAATGCCTTATGCGGATTTGTTTCCAACACTACTGGTGAAAGGACTCATTCTGACAAAGAATCCTCCAAATCCTGCATATGAATCATCACACTAGTTCAAGGCTGACCAATCTTGTCCTTATCATAAAGGGGCACCAGGTCACAACATTGAGAACTGTTTCAGCTTCAAGGCCGACGTTCAAAGATTAGTGAAGAGCGGAATGCTATCCTTCAAAGATACTAATCCTAACGTCTAAGCAAATCCTTTGCCGCAGCACAAAGAAGCTTAATTAAATCTGATAGATCAGCACCCCAATGTCATTCAAATCTACGACATTCGTCACATAGGGGGGAATCTTGTCAAGATGCATGCTAGACAAGCTGGATACGGCCATGTACCACCTCACAACTGCTTCACATGTGAAATTTGTCCAAAGAATAATCAAGGATATGCTATAGTTCAAGATGCATTACGAGAACAAATGGACTTAGGATGGATTCAACACATCCGAGTCAAAACTGAATGCGACATCAACATGGTTCAAGGGTGTCCAGGAGAATACAAGATTTACAAAGTTGAAGATCTCAAAGGATCGGTAGTCAGGTTCCATAAGACTTTAAATGGACTTGCCTACTTCGGAACAGATTTCCATCCTTACAGTAGATGCAGAATCTGTCGAAGAAATTTACGAGGATGTTTGCGCGTTCGTGTCGCCCTCAGTTTTTATCTCGCGTGAGATACGAACTGACTCTTCTTTTACTTTTGAGTTTTTGAAAATCAGAGAGTCGCCACCGACTTTTATTTTATCCAATTAAGGAAGGGTTTATAGAAGAAATAGAAAAAGACCTTTAAGAGATTTTGGGTTCGGGGGTAGGTTATACAAAGGGAAGGTATTAGCACCCCTTTGTATCCATGGTTATCCATGGGCTCTTAATTGCGTAGCTCACTTGTTTGAATCATTTGTCTTGCCTTGAAATGCTTGTATGTGGTTTTAAAATACATTTGTAAATTGACTTTGTAATGATCCTTGTACGGATGTATACAAAGTGTTTTATCTTTCGAAAGATGTTTTGAAAAAAGATCTTTAACTTCGTAATGATCCTTGTTTGGATATATACCAAGTATTGTCTTTTTTTGAAAGTTTTATTTTGAAAAGCAGTGAATATGTGAGACATTTGTTGTTTTGATTTGAGCAAGCAATTAGGAGATCTACCCTAAGTTTATAAGGTGTCTTCCTATTTCTTTTAGAAAATTCTCCTTTGACCGGATGTAAACAAAAGTTTGGATTTGTACTCGAAACAGTAGAATTGATTTTGAAAAGAGTAACAGATGGATTACCCTAAGAGGTGCAAGTGTGATGGTGTTCTGATTCAGATATTTTTGTCTTTTTGAATTTAGTGATCTAACGATTTAGTTATTATCTTTGACATACACGCAGTTATATATGTACAGAAATTAAACTGCGGAAATGTAAAATGCGGGAAGTAAATCTACGCTATTACATCGATTGTGCGAGAAATGTAAACTACGCTATTTACATGATTTTTGACAACCTATACACTTATTTATGAATTTAAATTGCAATAAGATAAAGGGAAGTATTTTTTGGATGGTTAATTTTTAATTAGAATTAATGCATAATTAATTTAACTTAATAAGAAAAGGTAGAAATAAAAATTTAAACCTAAAAATTAAGTCTAAAATATGTTCATATTGCTTGTTAATTAATTTTAAAATAAAAACTATTTTTTTTTTTGGATTTTTGAGATTGTTTTGGAAATTTATTGAGTTGAATTAACATATAATTGTACAAATAATTATAAAAATAATTTAAACTTAGAGAGAAAAAGATTCTAAATATGTACAAAATTAGTTTATAATATATAAACCTAATTTAATAAAAAGAACATTTTTTTTTTCAGATTTTTTTATAAGTTGAAATAATTAAAAAGCAAATATATAAATATATAGTAATTAATTAAACAAAATATTTAATTATTAATAAAAATAAAATATTTTTGTGTCAAAAAATAATATATTATTTTATAAACCTAAAAATATTTTTATTATATTTTTTGATTTTTTTAAACTATCTTAAATTAATTTTGCAAATTAAATAAAGTAAAATGGAAAATATTTAATTAATGATCTGGTGTGGTTGATAGGAAGGTCTATGGTAAGGATGGGCATTCAGGCACGTTGGATGGGGAATTAATGAGATCAGATGGCTTGGAATGAGAGGGAGCATGATAACGCGTACGTCTTAACGCACCAGATCCCTTCGTTTCAAAACCAAACGCGCGAGCAAACCAGCGAATGAGGGAACGACGCGTGGTCATCTTCAACCTCCAGACCGTCGTTTTAGGTCTGCAACTGCCTTTAGCTACAGTTCCCGATCGTTGCTATAGCCCTGTCAATACGAATGCAAGCAAAACAACACAAAAATATTTCGCGAGGGTACCTATGGATTCGTCTGAATCTCACGAATTCAGCCATGCCTTTAATTGAGGCTAATTTTACCTGTAGAGGAAAGCCCTAAAAAGACTTGGAAAACCCTAACTATGGAATCTTCTTGAGTACATGACCAAACCTTAATTAGCTATCCAGAAACGTTCATCAGGTTAATCTAAACATGGATTAGCAATCAAAAATTATTTAAAATGCGTGGAAGTATGGATTCGATGTTGGTTTTACTTGGTACAAACCGTGAGCTTTGTGGTATGGTTCTGAATGCCTCCAAGCTTGGAAATGATTTGGAAATGTTCAATGATACTTGAGGAATGTTTTGGAATGAATATTTGGACTTGAATTGGACTGAAACTTAAAATTCGAATTTCAAATTTCATACAATATTTCAAGCATGATACAAGTATGTTAGAAGCATGGATTTGGTTCTGAAATTGTGTGTGTATGTTACTGAAGTGTCCTAGTTCATTTATAAGCAATGAATGAGCTTCAAACTTAAGCTAAGAAGCATTGATGAACTTTGAACCTTTGAATTCTTTAATACTAAAGAGTTTGAATTCTTTAGCCATGGCTTTGAATTTTCTTCACCCTTTTGCTCTAGGCCTACTATGTACTTCTCTTTGTTGCAGAAAATAAGCTATCTTGATGACTCAAACAAGAGACAAAACTTTGGATAATGATCTTGCACCATTTCTTTTTAATTTAATTTTAAAGGTAATAAAATTAAACTAAAAAAGAAATAAAAATGTTATGGGCCTTAGGTTGGTCGTGGGAGGCCCTTAGCACCATTAGAATCATGTTTGGATCATGGAAACTTGGCCCCTTTTGAAAAAAAAACATTTTTGATCAATGTTGGTTTCATGCATTTTCACAAAAAATAGCCAACTTTAACAAGGCATAAATCCCTCAATTTTGATCATATGAAGGAGTTCTTGTACTTTTTAGAAACCTCAAGATGTCCTCTACAAGCTACTTTGGAAACTGTTTTTCATTTGGAGAAGTTATCTTGATGTTATGGCCTTTGACAAAAACCCACTTTTTGTTGACTTTGAAAATGATCCGTAATGTCTGAGCTCATATTTTTCAAATGGTGAATCCAATGACCATGGGATCAATTGCATTTGAAAGATAATTGAATTACCTTCAAAACAAGCTTTGGTTGGAATTTTTTGAATGAACGAGGAGAGTTATGGCCGGCCAAAGCTCAGTTGACTTTTTAGGAGAAAACCCTAATTTTGAAACTTAGGGTTTTGTTGACTTTTGATCTTTTCTTGATGAATTATGATCAACCATTGATCAAATGATGAATCTTTTGAGAAAATATGGATGTTGACAAAAAATTTCATTTTTGACTGTCTGTTGACTTTTCGGTCAAACTGGTCGTCTGTTGACTATTTGAGCCGCTAACTGTGCGTCTGAGCGAATTGAAGTTTAAAAATTTGTATGGTGGTACTTTGAGACATATGGAGGTCCATGAAATCCATTTGAGGTCTCAAAAAACTAGTTCTCCTGAAAAAAAACAAAAACGCTAGTTGGGGACTGTTTGTGGAGGAGACAGTTAAGCGTACCTGATTTTTATGCAGTGTTGAGTCTGTGCTGATCATGTGATTATCAGAATACTTCTAGAACAAAAATCTTGGAATTTTTAAATTCAAAAAGATTGACTTGATTGATGGTACGAAACATGGAGAATCGTAACAGTTAAAGTGAAAATTCAACAGTTAAAGTTAATTTTTTTCTTTTTGTTTTTTGTTGTGTTAATGGTGAAAATTTATTTACATGAGTTGTTAGAAAAACACAAACATAATAAATAAATAAAATATATTATACGCGAACGAAATTTCCGATAATAACCTTTAAAAATGTTTAATGCACAGAAAAATAAATATTTAACACACAAAATATTATCTGGATAATTAAACTACAGTACGATAGATAGTACGACATTTAATACTGACAGTACAAATATTACATAATATAATGAACAGTACGACAAATAAACGGTACATTATTTGAAAACAAAAGATACGACAAACTTTAAAAATGACGATTAAAAACCCATGCTATAAATAACAACATATAGATGATCGGGAGTGTAAGCAACCCAGGTCCGCATTTTTCAGGACTATGCAGACAGAAAAAGGACATGATCACCACCAAAACAGTGATAACCAGAAGAAAAAACGTATCCATCCACTTTGCCAGGGAAGAAGAGAAAATAAATATGAGGTAGAAATTTGAGAGATGAGTTGAAATTTGATGTGAGAATTTATGGAAAAAATGAGAGGTATTTATAGAGTGAAAAGAAGGATAGAGACGTTGGGGAATGAAGTGATTCCGTACAAAAAGGAAAATTTGAGTGGTAGTAGGATTTGAAAGAAAGTGTATGGTAGGATTTGAAAAGAGAGATGTATAGAATAAAGTTAGGATTTGATTTGAAAGAACGAGATTTAAAAAGAGAGGAAGAGATTTTGAAAATAATAGAAGAGATTTTGAAAATAATAACAATATAGTACAAAAATTAGTGGGAAACGAAAACTAATAATAATTTACTTGTTACCAGTACAGTCTGAATCCCCGGACTTTGCGCCTGCAAAAATTTAATTTTGTACCAATTGTGTCAGTGCTATTTATCTGCAAATAAATCTCAAATAAACAGCGTGTGTGAAATAATAAACAGTACTTGGCGTTTGTGTAAGAATAAATTCAACAGCGGACCAAAATACCGTATAAGAAAAATTCTAAAAAGCTTACTATTCATAAAAATCAGGATATTTGTGAAATAAAACCCCAGATTATATGAAACTCCCAATTTTTAGACAGAAGTCTGTTGCCTTCTTTCTGAAAAAGATGCGGGAAAATTTTGGGGTATAAGAGTTCGCAACGACATTCAAAAACTAATGGATAATAATACCATTAGAGTTCTTGCCAACAGAGAAGATGACGAAGTCTTTACCGTATCTCCTCAAATTAATCAAGTTGATCCAACGCAAGTCAAGTATGACAGTAGGAAGACAGCAATTGCTCTGTTAGTCATCTACTTACCAGGTCCTGTACCGTATGAGTCTAGCAAGGCTATACCATACAAGTACAACGCTACATTCTTTGAAAATGGTAAGGAAATACCATTACCATCTGTTGTCAACATTGCTGACGTTAGTCGAGTAACTAGAAGTGGACGAGTCTTCAACAGAACAACAGAAGATGTGGAAAAGCCTTCGGAAGAAGCACCACATAGGAAAGACAATCATCCGACCAATGCTACTCAAGCGAAAGAAAATGATGAGATTTTGAAGTTAATCGAGAGGAGTGAATACAACATTGTAGACCAACTGCTACATACTCCGTCTAGGATATCTGTTCTCTCCCTACTATTGAGTTCTGAAGCTCATAGGGAAGCTCTACAGAATGTTTTGGAACAAGCTTTCGTAGAACCTAGTGTTACCATGGAACAATTCAACAACATCATTGCCAACATCTCCGCAGGAACTACCCTGAGTTTTTGTGATGAAGATCTTCCTGAAGAAGGAGTGGACCATAACCTTCCACTTCCCATCTCAGTTAACTGCATGGGTGATGTCCTCACAGGAGTCTTAATAGACAACAGATCCTCTCTCAACGTCATGCCCAAATCAACATTGTCAAGATTATCCTTCAAAGATTACCCGTTAAGGAACAGTCACGTCATCGTCAAAGCATTTAATGGATCAAGGAAATCAATTTTTGGAAAAGTAGATCTTCCCATAAATATTGGACCTCAGACGTTCAAAATCACTTTCCAAGTAATGGATATCCCGGCCTAATACAGTTGTTTGCTAGGTCGCCCATGGATTCATGAAGCTGGGGCAATTACTTCCACACTTCATCAGAAACTGAAGTTCATAAGAAATGACGAATTGGTAACTGTATGTGGAGAACGAGCTTTGATTGTCAGCAGCCTGTCATTATTCTCCGACATAGAACCAAAAGAAGTCGCTGGAATTAAATTCCAAGCACTTTCCTTGGATAAGGAAAAAGGAAAGGAGAAAGCAGCGTCTATTTCTTCCTACAAAGATGCAATCCAAGTTCTAAAGGATGACACTACCAGTGGTTGGGGGAACATTGATATTCCTACCAACAACAAGAACAGAACAGGAGTTGGATTCTTTCCAACATCATCAAAGGCTATTCCAGGATTGAGGTAGTTCTCCCAATTCAAGAAACTTTCCGCAATTGAGGTTTTCTTCAACCTGTTCAAAAAATAGTCAATACCATCGGTACGGAAAACACCGATGAGAGTTTTGAAGTGGAATGTATGTCCTACCTTCTCGAGGCAGGATACATATCCCTATTAGAGTCTGATTCACCTTGCTGTTATCCAACTAAAGGATCTGAAAGTAAAACTCAACCAAGCAGTGATGAAGTTACTAACAGCTTCACCACCAGAATCATGGTTCATCAGAAGAAGTTCCTCCTATCCTCGAAGAGTCTTGGGATACATTAGCAGAACCAAGCGGAAAATTCGACTACATGGTGAAATACTCTGCTCCTGAAAGTTCAAAAATCTCTCTTGAAGACATTGTTCCAACTAGATGGAACATTGACTACGAGTACCTCACTCAGCCAAAAGAGATATATAACTCTTGCTATTCATCATCATCAACTGGTGAAGTCATCATTGAGGATTATATCCCTGTGGTGTCGTTTTCTTTTACCTCCCCGTTTCACTTGGGAGGACGGCACGCTAGACCCTTCACGCGAAATTTGGAAGGAGAATGCGCCCGTGGTGGGATGAATTTTATTTCAGTTCTTCCTACGATATCACACGAACTTTCTTATTTGTCCTACGAGTAGGAAAGGGGAAAAAAGATCTCAACTAAACCCTAGGAGTTTGCTAAGTGTGGGGATTTCACCTAGACTAGAAATTCTGGAGTCCGGGAGGTCGGTTATACATAGGGAAGTGTTTAAACACCCTACATATCTGTAGTACTCTACAGGAACCTTCTTTGTGTCATTGTGTTTGTGTTTATTGCTAATGATTGGGAAAGTTTCTCCTTTGTGCTAGGAGAAGGAATTGAATTGATTTAAAGAGAGACAGACATATAGACAGACTGACTATTTTTGGTATTTTATTAGCTCGCTGAGATTCCTTGTGAACCTCATGCCTACATATCCCTAGTGGAAGTCAGAGCTTAATGTAGTTCGGGGAACTAACTAGGGAAATTAATTGTTTTTGGTGCCTTGCTTGAAGCTCAAGGTTGAAGCTTGGAATTAAATCTCTGTTTACAGTAAAGAGACATGAAATCATCTCTACAGAGAGGTATTTGTACTATTCTACCACAAACATTTAAAGGAGTGACAGAATAACTGAATTCATTTCATTCAAGAGGGGGACCTTACTTGTGTATGTGCAAGTATACCAGTCAAATGCCTCTTAAATGAAAGAAAGATGCTCATCCAAATTAGGGAAAGTTACCACATGTCTGGGTTTTACTGCCAGCTCATGCCTTTCAAAATCCTAAATGGGAGACTTGATTAAAATTGAAATTGAAATGGAAATGTTTGTTTGAATGTGGTAGAGTAGTAAAAATATCTCTCTATAGAGATAAGCTATGTCTATCTACTGTATAAAAGATTTGAATTTAGCTGGCTTGTATGAGGCCCAAGCTTGAGGCTTTTTGATTGATTTATTAATTATTATTGATTCTGGGAGATGACTCCACTGGGGATTAATTACAGGGTATTTTAGTGTTCTGTACAAAGCCCAGAATTGAGGCTGACTCTACTTAGGGAGACTCTATTTATGTGCCTTGTACAAAGCCCAAGGTTGTGGCTGACTGTTGAGGATAATTGAATGAATGACTCTATTTTATGTGCCTTGTACAAAGCCCAAGGTTGTGGCTAACTCTAGCTAGGGAAAACATTATTTTCTGCCTTGTACAAAGCCCAAGGTTGTGGCTAACTCTAGCTAGGGAAAACATTATTTTCTGCCTTGTACAAAGCCCAAGGTTGTGGCGGACTCTTAAATGAGTTAAGTATGGATGACTATATGGGGAAAGATCCTAAGTGTTAGGAATCTTCGACACATGAAAAATATGGTTTATCTGCCTTGTACAAAGCCCAAGGTTGTGGCTACTGAATGATGAAGAACTCACTGGGGAGACTCTATTATCTGCCTTGTACAATGCCCAAGGTTGAGGCTGACTCTTGACAGGGGAGTTTTATTGTTTGGGTGCCTTGTATGAAGCCCAAGGTTGAGGCTAACTGTTTTTGTTGGTTTTGACTCTACTGAGGAGATTTTATTTATTGAAAGACTGTTTTTCTTTGGAAGCTAACCCTTTCCAGGGATTTTGACTCAGCTGGTGAATTTGTCTGTTAAAAGACTGACTTTATCATGTTTTTGGAGGCTGACCCTTTCCAGGGGTTTTGACTCTTTTGGGGAAATTATCTCCTAAGAGAATGAAATTATTTATTAATTAATTTTGGAGGCTAACCCTTTCCAGGGGTTTTTATTAATATGAAGGAATGTGTGGAAGCTAACCCTTTCCAGGGATTTGACATTTTAGACAGATGTTGGAGGCTAACCCTTTCCAGGGGTTTTTGATATTTTAGACAGATGTTGGAGGCTAACCCTTTCCAGGGGTTTTGACATTTTAGACAGATGTTGGAGGCTAACCCTTTCCAGGGGTTTGTATTAATATGAATGGCAGAAAGATTATCTAATGGAGACTTCTTGTTTAAAGCCCAAGATGAAGGCTGACTCAATGCTGAGGATGACCAAACATGGATCCTAGACTCTGCTAAGGAAGATTGATGAAGATAAGGGTGACAGAGACTGTCCATGTCTCTCATTCCAAAAGGTGTACTCAATGCAAAATTGAGACAAACTTAGCTTGTTTAAAGTCTGGTTTAAATTGGAAGAAACTCACCAGGGTAGGCTAAAAGGTGACTAAAGACCTGTTCCTATGTTTATAAGAAACCTGATGGGTCCTTGTATACAAGCTCAAGAGGAAGCTGGAAATGCTTTTAAGAAGCCTGTGGGTCCTTGTACAAAGCCCAAGAGGAGGCTAATCGAGGGTCCTTGTTATAGCACAAGAGAAAGCTATGTAGTTTTTGAACTTATTTTGGCTCTAAGCAAATGGGTAAGAGGTTTCACCGGGAATAATTCCTCTTTGGGTGGATGTGTCCTATTTATTTGGATTCTAAGGTTTTTGCCAAGATGTTTCACCGGGAATAATTCATCTTGGGGGTTTGAACTACAGATCTCTAATTAGGAAAGAGCCTTCACCGGGAAGACATTCTCAATCCTAGGTCATATTCCTATAATATATATATAGTTTAACTGTCCTAAGGTTTATACTCAAACATAGTTCTAAACTAATATATATATATATGCACAGTTTATATTTGACAGTAATTTAAATAAAGACTGTAAATTGAAAGCTTGTAAAGCCTAACCTGGATGGAGTGGAGGCCATTGAAGAAGTATGTACAGAGCCTCAACAGTAATTTATGGATAACAGTTGAATATATATATGATAAACAGTTAATGGTTTTTGAAAACAGAAGAAGTGAAGATGGACAAAGGTCACATAGGTATCTGAAGAGTTTCACCGGGAATAATGCCCTTCAAATACCAGAAGAATGTTTTTGAAAACAGAAAGAAGATTTTGAAAATACAGTTTTGAAAACAAGCTAAGAAGAGAAGGTTTTTGGGACTTACACTCTATTAGAGGCCCAGTACTTTGCAGTACTGGTGATAAAAACAGTTGGAAATGATTTGAAATGATATAAGGTTTTGTTGTTTGAAAACCTTAATCATTTGATTTAATCAGAGATTGAAAACAGTTTTGAGAATTGACAAAAGTCAACTTAATTAAAGTAAAAATAAAGATTTTTACTTAATTAAGACCTAAACAATTAGGGTTTTATCATAAAATTATTTACAAAGTGATTAGGTTAAAATAAAGTGATAATATATATTTAAAGTATTTAAGAAAACACTTAAAAACATACTATTTTAAACCTAATTAAAATTCAAGAAATAAATAATATTTTTATGATTTTTTTGACTATTCACAAAATAGATATATTAAATAATAGGTGTATGAAAAATGAAGTGAAAATGATTTATTTTGATAGGTGAATTAATTGTGTGAAGTTGTGAAGAAATTTAGTGTAAAAAGTGATAAAAAAATGGTTTTGTCACCTAGAGGGGTTGAACTCACGCCCTCCAAGTCATTGGCCAAAACACCCACCATCTGGGCTACGCGCGCAGTTTGTTTAAGATGCACATCCAACTTATTATATTTTCAAACAAGTGGCAAAACATTGAAAAATAAATGAAGCAAAAAGTCTGGGGCGAGGGGGATTCGAACCCCAGACCTTGGGCATGAGGAGACTAAGAGCGCATGTGTGGCCGGCCACTAGGGCAAGTTGTTCAGTCGTTAATAAAACGCACACCATTCAAAATAAAATAAACTCTCCCCTGAGAATTCAAATTTGCGCGCCACCACCATCTTCATCTTCAACCTCAAGCTCTCCATTTTTGAATTTCTGAACTTACTCGTTTCTCAACCATTTGCAACGATGTAAACATGAAACTTGCTCTAAATTCACTCACGATTCTAAATATGTAACTAACATGAACTATCATTAACTACATCTAACTAATTTACCAGAAATCGTGAAGAACCCTAAAATTTCAAAATTAAATTAAATGACTATACTGAAAGATAAATGGATGATGATAGAGGGTTTTCAATCCTCTGATGATGCTGAACAAGATAGAATCGAGCTATTTCACAAAGAGTACTTAAATTAAAGAGAGGGAGTTCAGAAACTTACCTTTGAAAATGGAGATCGTGAGGATGATAGAGAGCAACTGGGCTTGTATGAATGATCCCAAAAGCTTCCTTGTGGCTCAGTGATGCTAACTGAATGCTTGTAATGACCTCAAACCTCCTGAATTGTTCTATGGACCTCCCTCGATTTCAGCTTCAAGTGAACATGGAGGGTGTTGATTCTCGAGTTACAGATGAGCTGCAGCCATCTGGTTAGCTTCACTATGACCTGAGGAGTGTGTCTGGATGATTGGCTTGCCTTGAAACCTTCTGAATCACTCCATGGACCTCCAACTGCAGATGCTCCAAAGTGAGAGCAACAATGGTGTTCCTCCACCTACAGAAGTGATCCAGGTGCTTGGATCACCTCAAATGACCTCCCTTGAGATGTTAGAATGCTCACTTCCCAAAGATAAGCTCTGGTTTGAAGAAATCGATTCTTCTTGCCAAAGAACTTTGAAAAACAATGAACAAGAGAAGAGAAAGAGAAAGCAAGTAATATGGTTGCTTTGGTGTGTTTTTCTACTGAATTGTGCTCTCCTATTTATAGGCAAATGTCTCAGTACTGAGTGAGAGAGTGAGCTTGCTTAGTGAAGCAAGTTTGGTTTCTTAGCCATGAAGAAATTTCAAAGAATATCCAAGTGTGATCATTGCATTTTCGAGCCACCTCCCCTATCCATTGATTCTATCTGATCTTAGGGGACAATTCAGATGCAAAGTGAGCTCTAATTGGTTGGTGAGAAGATTCCTTGGGTGATTCATCAATTTGCCATAAATTCTCAAATGTAATCATTACATAATCACATGTTCTTGTTTTAGGAATCTTCTTCAATTATCATGGCATGGTGAAAATGAATGCATGGCATGTTTGCAGATGTATTATGGGTCATGTAACATCTGTATTTGAGGTCATGTGCACAAAACTTCAAAGTTCCAAAATGATGCATGACCTATAATTTCACTTCATGAGGCCAACTTTGAACAAGCATAACTCTTAGCTCAAATTGAATTTTGAGAAGGTTGAACACAATTTGGAAAGCCCTAAACATCTACTTTAAATCATTAGTTTATGTCTTCTTCAGAATCCTTTGGGAAATTTGTGAAAAATGAGGCCAAAGTTGGAAGAAAACTAGGTTAAAACACTTAGAAAAATTTCTAAGTGTTTATGACCTAAACTTCAAAATTTCCAAAACTTCATAAATGGTTGATCTTTTGAAAAAAGTTCCCTTGTAAGATGTTGTTTTATTTGGCAAGATCTACAACTTTCATGTTGGAAGTTTTTTGAGTTGTGTAGGTGAAATTTTGAGATCTCACCATGCCTTCAAAAACCCTAATTCCCGACTTTTCGCTCCTTGATGAATTTCTTTGAATTTCTTTGGTCAAATGACTTTGACATCCATATATTGATGATATTGATCTTTGAAAGTCATTTTTTGACCAAAAACCTTAAAAGTCAATGATGATCCTTCACAGTTGACTTTTTCCTGACAAAGTGAATTTTTGGGCTTTTGTGTAGAAACAATATCTTTTCCTCAAATGAATGATGTAAATGGATTATATTGAGGTAGTAGAGATCCTTGAATCATGTCTTGAGTTTTGGATTCATGCCCTGATCAGAAGTCAACTATCTTGGTGAATTAGGTCAAAACCCTAATTTGTCGACCATGTGAAAATAATGACTGTAGACTTTGAATTGAAGTGTGATGTCTAGTAGATCTTGTCATATGAGTTATTTGAAGATGATTGATGTCTTTGAATGACCCTCTGAGGTTTTTTAGGGTTTCCCAAATGTGATCCCTGATTTTAGTCCTTGATAGGCTCAAAACCCTAGTCTGGTGACCTGAGTAAACCTGTACTCATATGATTGGATGTCTAATCAATCATAGATGAGAAAAGTGAAGTTTTTGAGCCCCATGATTGTATTAGAGACTAATCTTTGTATTGATTGATCCTTTGCCTGAGCTTTCTTGTCTTTGAGCATCCTCGATTAGGTACTAGATGGAGAAATGACTGCTCTGGGTACTTGTCTTGACCTGATGAAAAATCCTGAAGATATGCCATCTCAGGGGGGTCAAAAATTAGGGTATGACAATCCCCAAGTCACCTTCCGAGGCTACGGATTTAGAGTTTACATACCTAGTAAATGCCATCTTGGGAGAAGAGCAAGACCAAAATACAGAAGAGGATGACCTCGAAAGTGTCTCTGACAACGAGTCTCTCCATTCAGAAGATTGGAAGTTTCCGCAAAAGAAATTCCGACATACTCCACTTGGAAATGGGTATGCTCACACTACTCAATCTGCTGAAGTAGAAGAAGACCGTCTAAGTGTTGCAAAGACAGTGGTTGGTAAATCAAGACCTACCACAGGCCAACTTAAGCCTAAGGTTCTAGATTACCTAGTGCACAATGGGGTTCGCCACTATTGGACAGCTGTTGAAGTTTCAATTGTTGTTCGTAATCCTAAGTAGGAACTTTCACCGTTATTTTGTCCTCTCACCATAGCCCAGGGTGAAGAGATATTTCATAGGGCCTTGCATTTTACTATTTCTTAGGAAAATGTCCCTCTTTGCTTCGCCCAAAGCAATAGAGTTTTGTTTTATAGGGTCTTTGTTTCAAGAAATGACTGTCAATAAATAAAAATGTCATTTTGTTCCTTCGTTAGTTTTTTCCTTTCCTTTTTCGGAAATTGGTAATCCTAAAAAACACCATTAAAAAAACATCAAAAAATTCCATTAACTGCATACACCGAGTCTTCCCTCGTTGTCTAAATAAAATTTATCACCCATATGCAGATTAATCATAAAACACCTCGTTGAAATGTACGATCGTATGACTTCTCCAAGCTTTGGGTTTCCTGTATTCGAGGCAGAGGAAGAAGAAGACGAAAAAATTTCAAAGGAAATTTCACGGTTACTTCAACAAAAGGAAGCGGCCATTCAACCATACAATGAGCGTCTAGAGAACATTAACCTTGGTTCCGATGGAAACAGAAAGAGGTTAAGATTGGAGCTTCGCTCAGTTCAGAGATCAGAGAGAGTTTGATACAACTGCTCAAAGAATTCTCAGATGTCTTCGCTTGGTCTTATCAGGATATGTCAGGGTTGGATACCATTATAGTGGAGCATCACTTGCCATTAAAAGCATAGTGCCCTCCGGTCAAGCAAAAATTGAGAAGGACTCATCCAGAGATGGCCATGAGAATCAAAGAGGAAGTTCAAAAGAAAATCAACGCTGGTTTCCTTGTCACTTCAGAATACCCTCAGTGGTTAGCTAACATTGTTCCCGTTCCTAAGAAGGACGGAAAAGTCCGCATGTGCGTCGACTACAGAGATTTGAACAAAGCTATCCCTAAGGATGATTTTCCTTTACCACATATTGACATGTTGGTTGACAGTACAGCAAAATCCAAAGTTTTCTCATTCATGGATGGATTTTTGGGATGCAATCAAATCAAGATGGCACCTGAAGACATGGAGAAAACAGCTTTCATCACCCCCTGGGGCACGTTCTTCTACCGCGTTATGCCTTTTGGACTAAAGAACGCAGGGGAAACTTATCAAAGAGCCATGACTACACTTTTCCACGACATGATGCATAAGGAAGTGGAAGTCTATGTGGACGACATGATATCCAAATCAGAAAATGAGGAAGACCACATACGGAATCTGACAAAGTTATTTCAACGCTTACGGAAGTTTCAGCTTCACCTGAATCCCAATAAGTGTACCTATGGTGTCTACTCAGGAAAACTCCTTGGTTTCATCGTCAGCAAACGAGGAATTGAAGTGGATCTAGACAAAGTCAGGGCAATTCAAGAAACGCCTTCACCCAGAACCGAGAATAAAGTTAGAGGATTTCTCGGACGTCTGCATTACATCTCGAGATTCATATATCTCATGACTGCAACTTGTGCTCCAATTTTCAAACTTCTACGGAAAAATCAAATTTCCGTCTGGACAGACGATTGTCAGAAAGCGTTCGAAAATATTAAGGAATATTTGATCGAACCACCCATCTTGTCTCCTCCAGTGGAAGGAAGACCTTTGATAATATACTGAACCGTCTTAGAAGATTCCATGGGTTGTGTCCTTAGACAACAAAACGAGACAAAGAGAAAAGAGCATGCCATCTACTACCTGAGCAAGAAATTCACTGATTGTGAATCCCGCTACTCCATGCTCGAGAAAACCTGTTGTGCTTTGGCCCGGGCTGCCAACGTCTCCCCCAGTACATGATTCGACATACTACTTGTTTGATCTCCCATATGGATCCAATCAAGTACATATTTGATAAGCCTTCCTTAACGGGGAGAATTGCCCGTTGGCAGATGTTATTATCAGAATATGACATTGAGTATCACGCACAGAAAGCCGTGAAAGGAAGCATTCTAGCTGAGCACCTGGCTCACCACCCACTCAATAGTCATGAATCAACCAGTTTTGACTTTCAGGACGAGGACGTCATGTACCTCAAGATGAAAGACTACGACGAGCCACTACCAGACGAAGGACCTAAGATAGGATCCCAATGGGGCTTGATCTTTGATGGAGCTGAAAATGCTTATGGACGAGGAATTGGGGCATTCATTGTTACACCTCGAGGTACCTATATTCCACTTACCGCGAAATTAACTTTCAAATGCACAAACAATGAGGCCGAATATGAAGCTTGCATCATGGGTCTCGAAGAAGCCGTGGATCTCAAAATCAAACACTTAGATGTATACGGAGATTCTGCTTTGGTCATCAATCAAATCAAAGGAGAATGGGAAACACACCAACCAGGGCTAATCCCTTACAAAGACTACGCAAGAAGATTGTTACCATTCTTCGATAGGGTAGATTTTCATCACATTCCTCGTGAAGAAAATAACTTGGCTGATGCATTAGCCACTCTCTCTTCCATGATCAGGATAAATCATTGGAATGACATTCCTCAGATCGATGCTATGCGCCTGGATAGGCCCGCTCATGTTTTCACAGTAGAAGCAATCATCAACGACAAACCGTGGTATCACGACATCAAAAACTTTCTTCAAAGGCAAGAGTACCCTCTTGGGGCATCAAAGAAAGATAGAAAAACTTTGAGAAAGTTAGCTGGCAGATTCTTCCTGAATGAAAATGTGCTGTACAAGATAAATTTCGACATGGTCCTGCTCAGATGCGTTGACAGAAAAGAAGCAGAAATACTCATGAGAGAAATACATGAAGGTTCCTTTGGTACTCACACCAATGGACACACCATGACGAGGAAAATACTGAGAGCAGGATATTATTGGCTGATGATGGAGTCAGATTGCTACCAGTATGCAAAGAGGTGTCACAAATGTCAGATCTACGCTGATAGAATTCACGTGCCACCATCTCTTCTCAACATACTCTCCTCCCATTGGCCTTTCTCCATGTGGGAAATCGACATGATTGGAATGATCGAGCCAAAAGCGTCCAACGGACATCGCTTCATCTTGGTAGCCATAGACTATTTCACCAAGTGGTTCTAAGCAGCTTCATATGCAAACATCACAAGGCAAGTTATCGTCAAGTTTATCAAGAATCACATCATCTGTCGCTACGACGTTCCTAGCAGGATAATCACTAACAATGGGTCAAATTTAAATAACAAATTGATGGAGGAACTTTGTGAAGAATTCAAGATTGAACATCACAACTCATCTCCTTATAGACCAAAGATAAATGGAGCTGTAGAAGCGGCTAAGAAAAACATCAAGAAAATCATTCAGAAAATGGTCATCACTTACAAAGATTGGCATGAAGTGCTCCCGTTTGCTCTTCATGGTTACCGTACATCTGTACTTACTTCGACTGGAGCAACTCCTTTCTCCCTTGTGTATGGCATGGAGGCAATCCTACCCATAGAGGTTGAGATCCCATCAATGAGAGTCTTGATGGAGGAAAAATTAACAAAAGCTGAGTGGTGTCAAAGCAGATTCGATGAGTTGAACTTAATCGAAGAAAAGCGCATGACAGCTTTATGCCACGGACAGCTATATCAACAAAGAATGAAGAAAGCTTTCGAAAAAAAAGGTTTGACATCGCACAATCAAAGTAGGCGACCTTGTGCTAAAAAATATTCAATCTTTTCTCACAGAGCTTTCTCAGGAGGAGCCTTAATACTCACAACTATGGATGGAGAAGAATTCACACGTCCTGTGAACGTCGACGCAGTCAAGAAATACTTCGCCTAAATAAACAAAAAAAGAATAGCTAGCTAAGTTTAAAACTCGCAAAGAGCGGCTTAGGCAAAAAAGAGCGTCTCGGTGGATCGAAAACCCGAAAGGGCGATTTAGGAAAAAGTTAGAGACATAAAAAAAATATATAATCAATCCCGGTAGACTTAAAACCCGAAAGGGGTAGTCTACGCAAAAGTTAGGGATATATGGCAAGCAACTGTGTTCAGGACAAACTTGATCATTCGAAATCCATAGCAAGGTATTCATCATCAGTAGGTCATCTTCTACGAAGCACGAATACAGTGCTACTCAGAGTGTAAGGGAAAGATAACGGTCGTCACATTTCATCGTAGTCCCTTTTCCCGAAAATTACCAATTTCCAACTTTTGTAAATACTCTATGGGATCAAGCCTTTGTCTTGTCACCGTTCCATAAATAATAATTTGAGCTTTGTGCCTTTTCTTTGCAATCGAGTCTTATTCAGTTTCTTAAAATTACATTTTTAAGTCTGACAGTCATTTTTCTTGAAACAAATGTTTTCATAAAATAAAATGAATTTACTAGCAAAATAAAGGTGAAATTTTTTTCTGAGGTTTAGAAACAATAGGAAGGATGCAAACAGTTGCTCCGAAAATGGTTGAGACTCCGGGAAAAAATTTCCCCATGAGATCGCTTTGGGAACATCTCCCGATGACAGATCTTCACTTCAATTCATATCACTCAAAACAGCGGGAAACTGATAATGAGGTATCCCCAATAGAGTGCAAAGTACAAATTGCAAGAAGAAGACATCTTCTGATCAACAAAGATTCAAATCGTATCATAGGATTTCACATCCACGACAATTCTATTTCACATTCACTTTACATTTTATAATCATCATAATATTCATGCATACATCACACATCATAAATGCATAGTTAGCATGGTCTAGTTAGGCTTTAATCCTGTTATTGCTCAAATCACTTGGACATCTGCTCAAGTGTCCCCTACAAGTTGTGAAAGAACCTTCCTCTTCGTGATGATGGTTCATACACAAGGATTCACCAGTAAGTTAGCAAGCGGTAATCTCCCTCAAAGAGATAGTTTGTTCACTACTATTGTTATCCCCAAGCAAGGTCGACAAATGGTAGTCTTCCTCATGAAGATAGTTTGTCCAATTTTGGGATTCCCCGACCAGGATTCTCCAGCAGGTCGATAGTTGGCAATCTTCTCCAGAAGATAGTTTGTCCAGTTTCGAATCTCCCCACCAGAGATAACGGATGACAGTCTTCTTCACAAATACATTTCGTTCCGCTTAAGAATCTCTCAACAGGGATGGCAAATGGCAGTCTTTTTCAGCAAAAGACAATTTGTTCCCCTAGAGATAACGGATGGCAGTCTTCTTCACGAAGACAGTTCGTTTAAGGTTCCTTATTTAAAGTCAGCAAATGGCAGACTCTTTCAGCAGAAGACAGTTTGCTCACTTTCTCCCAAGCGGAGATATCGGATGGCAGTCTTCTTCACGAAGACAATCTGTTTAAGGTTCCTTATTTAAAGTCAGCAAATGGCAGTCTCTTTTAGCAGAAGACAATTTGCTCACTTTCTCCTAAGCGGAGATAACGGATGGCAGTCTTCTTCTCGAAGACAGTTCGTTTAAGGATTCCTTATTTAAAGTCAGCAAATGGCAGTCTCTTTCAGCAGAAGACAGTTTCCTCACTTTTTCCTAAGCCGGGTCAACGAATGGCAGTCTCTTTCACATAAGACAGTTCGTTCCGCTTAAGGATCTCTCAACAAGGTTGGCAAATGGCAGTCTCTTTCAATAGAAGACGATTTGTTCCCCTAGAGATAACGGATGGCTGTCTTTTTTACGAAGACAGTTCGTTTAAGGTTCCTTATTTAAAGCCAGCAAATGGAAGTATCTTTCAGCAGAACACAGTTTGCTCACTTTCTCCCAAGTGGAGATAACGGATGGCAGTCTTCTTCACGAAGACAGTTCATTTAAGGATTCCTTATTTAAAGTCAGCAACTGGAAGTGTCTTTCAGCAGAAGACTGTTTGCTCACTTTCTCCCAAGCGGAGATAACGGATGGCAGTCTTCTTCACGAAGACATTTCGTTTAAGCCGGGTCAATGAATGGCAGTCTCCTTCACAGAAGACAGTTCGTTCCACTTAAGGATTCCACAACGGATTTGACAAATGGCAGTCTCTTTCAGCAGAAGACAGTTTGTTCCCCTAGCGATTGGCAAATGGCAGTCTTTCCTAGGAAAGACAGTTTGTCTATTTAATACCCAATGAATCAACAAATGGCAGTTTCTGTGCAAGAAACAGTTTGTCTGCTTCCGAGATGTTTAATCCCCATTTAGGGTTGACAAATGGCAGTTATCCTCCTAGAAAAACAGTTTTTTAATTTCCTAGCGGAGTCTATGAATGGAAGTCTTCTTCAAAAAGGATAGTTCAGATTCCTCAGCAGAGTCAACAAATGGCGGTTTTTCTCCTAGGAAAACATGTTGTTAATTCCCCAGCATAAGTCGATGAATGGCAGTTTTCGTCCCGAAAACAGTTCGTCCACTTTCAAGCAAAGTCATTAGCTCCTCAAAAGGATGCGCGATCATATGGTATTCCTTCGAAGACATCACACTAAAGAAAAGTATGATAAAGTTTCTTGTCATCCATCAAATGGCATCTCTCCAACGGACGCTGGTGAGAAGTTTGATGAGGAAACAAACGCTTGGAGATTTCTCTCTTTATCTGAGATATCGTCCAAAAGCACAACTAAGACCAGTTTCGTGATTGGACATCCGAAACGAGGGGGAGTTGTTTACCTTTTCTAAGTATCAACACTTAGTCAAAGAAGATGGATTGCGCATTCTACGTTGCCGCCCATTCACCAGAATTTGCATAAGCACGTTTCTACAAGAATTTGTCTCCCTATTCCCCGCCAAGTGCAGCAACGGTATCAAGTCATGCAAGGATTTTATTATCAATACAACATCTCAAGGACGCCCAAAATTCAGGCATTCTTTGGTATTTAAGTCTCTTTCACTCATGAGAGATTGAGATATCAATCTTTCTCTCTACGAATGAAAGAAACTTAAATAGGGGCATCTGTCATACCCTTATTTTGACCCCCCTTAGATGTCATACTTTCAGGCTTTTCATCAGAATCAAAACAGATACTCAGAACAGTCACTTGTTCATCTGATGCTTAATCAAGGATGTTCAGAAACAAAAGAGCCTAGGAAAAGTATCAATCAATAAAAGGATTAGTCTCTAATACAATCATAGGACACAAAAAGCTTCGTTATATTCACCTATGATTGATTAGACACTCAATCATCTGGGCCCAAGTTTGCTTAATTATTTAATCTAGGGTTTTGAGTCCATCAGGGACTGTAATCAGGGATCACATTTGGGAAACCCTAAAAAGCTCCAGGACATCTATCAATTGGTTACAATATCTTCAATTGGTTCATATGACATTATCCATTGGACATTACACTTCAATTCAAGATCTACAGTCATCAATTACATCTGGTCGACAATTAGGGTTTTTAACCTAATTCACCTGGACAGTTGACTTTTAATTAGGGTATGGATCCAAAACTCAAAACATGGTTCAAGAACTTCCATTACCTCAATATAATCCATTCACATCACTCATTTGAGGAAGAGAACTTGAGTCATCACAAAAGTCCAAAATTTCACTTCATCAGGAAAAAGTCAATTGTACGAGATTATCTTTGACTTTTAGGATTTTTTGCCAAACCATGACCTTTTAAGATCAATATCATCAATATATGATTATTAGAGTCATTTGGCAAAAGAAATTCAAGAAAACTCATCATGGATCAAAAAGTCAGGAATTAGGCTCATTTTTTCACAATTTTCCCAAATGATTCTGAAGAAACCCCAAACTAATGAATAGAAGTAGATGTTTAGGGCTTTCCAAATTATGCTCAACCTCCTCCAAATTAATTTTGAGCTAGGAGTTATGCTTGTTCAAAGTTGGCCTCAGGGAGTAAAATTATAGGTCATGTACAATTTGAAACTTTGCAATTTTGGAAATGGCTTCACTAAATGATGTTACACGACCCATAATACATCTGCAAGCATACCATACATCCATTTTCATCATTGCATTAGGATTGAAGAATATTCCAAAAAACAAAGGCATGTGATTATGTAATGATTACATTTGGGAATTTATGGCAAAAGGATGAATCACCAAATGGAATCTTCTCCCAACCAATTGGAACTCTCCTCTGCATCAGAATTGTCCCCTAAGATCATAAGAGATCAATGGATAGGGAGCTAGCTCGAAAATGCAATGATCACATTTGCAAGATTCCTTGAATTTCTTCATGGCCAAGAAACCAAAATGACTTCACTAAGCAAGCTCATTCCTCTGCATTTACACTGAACTCTTTGCCAATAAATACAAGTGCTCTCCTTCATATTAAACACACCAAAGCAACTCAATTCCTTGCTTTCTCCTTCTCTCTCTCATGCTTATGGTTTTTCAAAGTTCTTTGGCAAGAAGAATCGATTTCTTCAAACCAGAGCTCTTCTTTGAGAAGTAGGCATTCTAACATCTCAAAGAGGTTCATTGGAGTTGATTCAAACATCTGGATCACTTCTATAGGTGGGAGAACACCATTGTTGCTTCCATTTTGGAGCCCATACAATTGGAGGTCCATAGAGCAATTCAGAAGGTGTCAAGCTATCCAAAGCATCCAGGCACGTTCCTTAGGTGATAGTGAAGCTAACCAGATGCCTCCAGCACATCTATAATCATAGAATCACCAACCTCCATGTTCACTTGAAGCTCAAATAGAAGGTGTCGAGTAGAGCAATCCTGGAGCATTCAAGGTGCAATAAGTATCCAGTTAGCATCACTGAGTTCCAAGGAAGCTTTTAGGATCATTCATACAAGCCCAGGTGTTCTCTATCATCCTCACGACCTCCATTTTCAGAGGTATTTTTTTAAACCCCAACTCACTTATTCAAGTACTCTTTCTTATAAAGCTTGATACCAGTTCATTCAGTGTCCTTAGAGGATCAAAAGCCCTCTACTCTCATGCATTTATTCATCAGCATCATCATTTAATTTTATTTTTGAATTTTAGGGTTCTTCACGTATTTTGTTTAATTCAGTAGATACAGTTAATATAAATTTATGTTAGTTAAATATCTGGAATCGTGAGTAAATCTAGAGCAAGTTTGATCTTTACATCTTTGTAAATGGTTGAGAATTGAGAGAGTTCAGAATTTCAAAAATATGAGAGCTTGAGGTTGAAGATGACAATGGTGGTGGCGCGCAAAATTCAAATCCAGGGTTAGAGTTTATTTTATTTTGAGTGGTAGGCATTTCATAAACGACTAAATCGTTATAGCCCAGTGGTAAAGAGAGTTTATGTGTTGCGCGTGCCCCAGGTCTGGGGTTCGAATCCCCCTCGCCCCAGACCTTTTGATTTTATTTCTTTTTTTGTTCTATGCACTTGAATAACATATGTATTGCAATGGAGTCACTCCTTTGACACAAAGCGTGCGTTGGCCCAGTGGTGTTGTTTTGAGTAGTTGATTGCAAGGGCGTGGGTTCAAACCATGGTGAGACCAAAACATCATTTTTATCACTATTTTCTTTAATTTTCTTCACAAATTCAACCAATTAACTCACCTATCAAATTGAATCATTTTCATTTCATTTTTTATACACTTTTCATTTAATGTATCTATTTTATGAATAACCCAAAAAATCACAAAAATATTATTTATTTGATATATTTTTATTAGGTTTAAAATAACATAATTTTAAGTATTTTAAAATACTTTAAATATAGTTTTCTCTTGATTTTCAAAACCTAATATCTTGTAAATATTTTTTGTGATAAAACCCTAATTATGTAGGTCTTAATTAGGTATGGACTTTGTCTAAACCCTAATTAAGTTGACTTTTGTCAATTTTCAAAACTATTTTCAAACCTTAATTAAACATACGACTAAGGTTTTCAGACAACAAAACCTTGTGTCATTTCAAATCTTTCAACTGTTTCCTTTAAAATAGTACCATAAAGTACTGGGCCTCTAATAGAGTGTAAGTCCCAACCCCTTTTCATTTTATACAGTCAATAAAATTGTCTTAACAACAGTATTTCAATCATTTTCAAACAACTGTTTCTTATAAACAGTAAATAAATCTTTGGGCCTCTAATAGAGTGTAAGACCCAACACCTTTTTCTTTTCATTAGTTTGTTTTCAAAACTGTATTTAAAAAATCTTCTTTCTGTTTTCAAAAATTTCTTCTAGTATTTGAAGTGCATTATTCCTGGTGAAACTCTTCAGATGCCTATGTGACCTATGTTCATCTTCACTTCTTCTGTTTTCAAAAACCTTTTACCGTTTATCATAAATATTCAACTGTTATCAATAAAATTGTTGGTAAGGCTTTGTACATACTTCTTCAAAGGCCTCCACTCCATCCAGGTTAGGCTTTACAAGCTTTCAATTTACAGTCTTTATTTAAGTTACTGTCAAATATAGAACTGTTTATATATTGTTAGAACTACGTCTGAGTGTAAACCTTAGGACAGTTAAACTATATATATATATATTATAGGACTATGGCCTAGGATTGAGAATGTCTTCCCGGTGAAGGCTCTTTCCTAATTAGAGATCTTTAGTTCAAACCCTCAAGATGAATTATTCCCGGTGAAACATCTTGAAAAAGCCTTAGAACCCAAAATAGGACACATCCACCCAAGAGGGGTTATTCCCGGTGAAACCTCTTACCCATTTGCTTAAAGCCAAAATAAGTTCAAAACCACATAGCTTTCTCTTGTGCTATAACAAGGACCCTCGATTAGCCTCCTCTTGGGCTTTGTACAAGGACCCACAGGCTTCTTAACAGAATTTCCAGCTTCCTCTTGAGCTTTTATACAAGGACCCATCAGGTTTCTTATAAAAATAGGAACAGGTCTTTAGTTAGCTTTTAGCCTATCCTGGTGAGTTTCTTCCATTCTTTAAACTAGACTTTAAACAAGCTAAGATTGTCTTAATCTCATATTGATTACACCTTTTGGAATGAGAGACATGGACAGTCTCTGTCACCCCTATATTCATTAATTTCCTTAGCAGAGTCTAGGATCCATAGTTATCTATCCTCAGTCAGTGTCAGCCTTAATCTTGGGCTTTAAACAAGAAGTCTCAATTAGATAATATTTCTGCTATCATTCAAAATCCATGGAAAGGGTTAGCCTCCAAAAATTAGTCTTTTAATAAATAAATCCTTCGGCAGAGTAAAACTCCCCAAAGAGTCAGCCTCAACCTTGGGCCTCATACAAGGCATGAAATAATGACTTCCCCAGTGAAGAGTCAGCCACAATTATAGGCTTTGTACAGAACACCAAATAAAATCTATCAAATAAATGCTCTCCAACTAGAGTCAGCCTCAATTCTGGGCTTTGTATAGAACACAAAAACTTCTCAGTTTAAGTCCATTCCCAGTAGAATTATCTCCCAGAGTCAATGATAAAAACAATCAAAAAGCCTCAAGCTTGGGCCTCATACAAGCCAACTTAAAAATCAAATCTTTCAAACAGTAGGTAGACATAGCTTATCTCTATAGAAAGATATTTCTCCCATCTCACCATATTCAAACAAACAAACATTTCAATTTCAATTTTAAACATTCTCCCATTTAGGACTTTGAAAGGCATGCTCTGAGGCAAACAAACCCAGAGTTGTACACTTTCCCTAATTTGGATGAGAATCCTTCTTTCATTCAAGAGGCATGTTGGCTGTCATAGTTGATCAACCAAGTAGGCTCCCTCTCTTAATGAAATGAATTCAGCTTTTCTGTCACTTTAAGAATGTTTGTTGTGGAATAGTAGAAATACCTCTCTATAAAGATAATTTCATGTCTCTTTACTGTAACCAGAGATTTAATTCAAGCTTCAACCTTGAGCTTCAAGCAAGGAACCAAAAAATATATTAATCTCCCTAATTAGTTCTCCGAACTATAAAAAGCTCTGACTTCCATTAGGGATATGTAGGCATGAGGTTCACAAGGAATCTCAGCGAGCTAATAAAATACCAAAAATAGTCCGTCTGTCTTTCTCTTAATTCAATTCATTCTCTCTCCTAACACAAAGGAGAAACTTTCCCATTAATAAGCAACAAACACAAACACATAGACACAGAGAAGGTTCCCGTAGATTACTACGGATATGTAGGGTGCTTAAACTCTTCCCAATGTATAACCGACCCCCCAGCCTCCAGAATTTCTAGTCTAGGTGAATCCCCGCACTTAGCAAACTCCTAGGGTTTATTTGAGATCTTTTTCCCCTTTCCTACTCGTAGGATAATTAAAAAGTTCGTGTGATATCGTAGGAAGAACTGAAACAAAATTCATCCTGCCACGGGCGCTTCCTCCTTCCAAATTTCGCGTGAAGGGTCTAGCGTGCCGTCCTCCCAAGTGAAACGGGGAGGTAAAGAAAACGACACCACACTGCCTAAATCCTGTTGTCGTTCTTTGTCTGCACTCTAGTAGCCAATGCTTTTCCGCCTGCTCGAGGCTTCCTTTGGCCGCCGCTCGTCGCCTTATGGTACAATTTTCCGCCTGTAACTGTCGCCTTTCCCGATTTTATAATCACCGTCGTATGCAGTTCAACTGCCGCCGCTCGCTGGGGCTCGGTCGGCTGCCACCGCAATAACAGTTTGTGTACCTCCTGACCCGAATTCCCCAATTTCTGATTTTTGTACTTTCTAGAATTTTTTATTTTCTAGTTCATTGAATCTCTAAATATTTTTTCTTTATCTTAATCAATAAATGTTTTAAGGCATACTTCAGTAATCTCCACCTTAACTTGGAACTGTGTTGATATCAATTTAATCATAAACAACTTTGCTGCTCTCTACCATATTGAAACTTTAATCAATAACCTTGATCAAATTTAAGGCACCATTCAATCTTTGCATCCACTTGTTTTCAATTACCCTTTTCTGCCTCGGTAATCTAACAAGCCCACAAGTATGATTCTTTAACCATCATTGACTCAACCGGCCTTCGAACGCATTCCTAAAGGTCCTTGTTAATCTATTTTATAACCCTTCAGCCACATTCAAAGCATAACACACAAGGCTATCATAATTTTCCCTTTGAGATTCTGCAATCACACTCTTTACCTTATCACGAGTCGATCATAATCAAAGATCTCTATAACCGTTCCCTCACTACTACTAGTATCCACAGTAGGAAACTCTACCTCAAACCAAGTTTTCTCCATTATAATTTCTATAACTTTTATCCCTCGGTTTTTACTATTCTTCCTTTAAAAAAATTATCTACTAACCAAGTAATTTGCTTTAACATCAGCCCTTCCTCAAAAACTCAATAACAACTCAGGTGTCACGTGCATTTTTATCTCTTGTTTTATGCAACATTGATTATACATGTCTTGACCTCAAATTCCATAGCAATTTCTTGTCATGAAATTCTCCACTTGTTAATGATGAATGAAAAACAACATATGAAACTTTTAAAATCTATATACCACATATTTTATACCCTTTAGCAATAATCACTTTATCATGCAAAATCTTCAACACTCCATGTTCAATTATAGTGCAACAGCCTATATCATCAACATACACATAGATAACAAATTGTCCTTAAGTTTTGGAACATACCACACATCGTGAAGAAGAAAATCACGATCATTAAACATTTTCAGTTTGATTGTACCAATACCATGAACCTTGCAAGCCTTATTATCACCAAGGAGAACTACTCCACCATGCTCCTACTTCAAAGTCTCAAATGTGAATACAGGATTACACTCAAAGATGTTTTTGATTCATGGCAAACTCAAATAAGCACTCAAACAACAAGGCAGGAGCAGAAAACTCAAAGAAAAGCAAGCATTGATCACTCATGATAGTACAGGTTGATCTACTATGCATATAAGTCGACTCAACACAAGCAGAACAAGAAAAACGCAGAAAATCAGCAGTTAGGTCGACCTACTGTCAACCCAGGTCGACCTAAAATGGAGAAAAATCCATATACTTCTGCTAGGTCGACTCACAGATCATCTAGGTCGACCTAAAATGAAGAAATCTTCATATCAATCTGCTAGGTCGACCTACATAACAACTAGGTCGACCTAATCTAAGAAATTGTTCCCAGAACGCATCAGAAGAGGATTCTGGTCGACCTACTCCTTCAACAAGTCGACCTAACTGGGAGCATAATTCTGCAAGCACTGCTAGGTCGACCTAAGCTCTACAAGAGGTCGACCTAACTGATCAAGAATGTCAAAAATTCTGTTTCTATCATCTCCAACTGCTAAGCACTCATATATATTATCAAGTGCTCATTCATTAGAGAACACCAACGACTGAAAGATACACAAAGTCTTCTCATCTTCGTTCTTCGTCATCTCCAACACAATTACACATAATCATTCTTGCGTTGAGGGTTAGTGATGAGTTCGATAACGTCCATGGAACGGAATTGAAGATTCCTAGTGGGTGAAGATTTGTGGGGTTTTTGGTGAATAAAATCTGCGGGTTTTGTCCTCCACGACAGGTGGTTCTTGGGGGTTTTTTTTCAAGAGGTCGTTATTGAGGATTCGGCTGAGTGTAACGATTGAGGAACAAGGGTTCAAGGAATCAAGACACTGCAGAAAGGAATCAAAGTGAGACTCTTGGATAACCTTGATCTTGCTCAAGATTAAGGGGGTAGAAGATTCAAAGGATCGACATAAGTGGTTTATCGTTTATCGCTTTGTTATCTTCTTTGTATAAATTGCTTTCAACATTAATGAAAGTTTTCCCAATTTCAATTTGGAATTGGGGGCAGACGTAGTCGTAGCGAGGACGGTCGACGAACTGCCTAAACAAATATCGTGTTCTTATCGCTTTTATCTTTTCTTTTACATTCTGTTCATAATTGGTATAATTGCAAAATTGACTAATGATTCAAGTGTTAAAATTGTGAATTAAAGTTCTGCATAAACATCACAATTCACCACATCTTGAATTAGCATCAATTTGAATATTGTCACCAAGTGTTTGTCTTTTTGCTTACTCCATTATTACTGCATTGCAAATCAAAGTTTGTCAATCTAGAAGTTAATTGATATTCAGTTGTGACACGTATTGATTCGATAGCATATCTCTTTATCTCTAATCTCAACTATTTTGTGGTTTTGTAACATATATAACCCTTTGCAGTAGCGGTCCGGAATAGACGCAAGTCGATTCAGAACCGCTTTCGCTATAGTCTGTAATAATCCCGGAAAAACTGCGTAGGATCTATTCACCCCCCCTCTAGATCCTCAGGCCAGCGTCTAACAAGTGGCATCAGAGCTTGGTTAATTCCGTGCTACGTGAAACACTTATTGGAAAGATGGCTTCCGGACCTAAAGGGGCTCATAATAGAGCTCCAGTTTTCAACGGTGAAAACTACGGCTATTGGAAGGATTGTATGTGTGTCCATATCAACGCAATTGATAGGAACATCTGGACAGCTATTGTCAATGGTCCATTTCAGATCACTATGACAAATGAAGCTGGTGCAGTTGTTCCAAAACCAGAAAATACTTGGGATGCTGAAGATGAAAAGAAATATGCATACGATTGGAAAGCGAGAAACATTCTAATCTCAGCTCTAGGAGTTGATGAATACTATCGCGTTTCCCATTGTAGATCCGCTAAAGCTATGTGGGACACATTGCAAGTTGCCCACGAGGGAACGGATGATGTCAAACTAGCTAGGATCAATACGTTAACTCAAGAGTTCGAACTCTTCCACATGGAAGATGGTGAATCCATCGAAAACATGCAGAAGAGATTCGTTCACCTGAAAAATCGGTTAAATTCTCTTGATAGACCTATTTCCAATGCAGTTGCTACTAACAAAATCTTAAGATGTTTGAACAGGGAATGGCAACTAAAAGTTACAACAATAAAGGAAGCAAATGATCTAAACACTTTAGACATTACCACTCTCTTTGGTAAACTAGAGGAACATGAACAACATCTTAAATGCCTTGACATGCATGAGAAAAGGGCAAAGAAAGAGAAGAACATGGAGAAATAGGTAGAGAAGAAGTCAATAGCTCTAAAAGCTTCAAGCTCCAAGACCTCAAGACAAGAGCTAGAGGATAGTGATACAAGCGATGACGAAGACTCCGATGATGAGGAAATGAGACTGTTTGTGCGAAGATACAACAAGTACATAAAGAAAAATAGAGCAAAACACTCCGGAAAAAGCTTGAGTAATCATAGGAAGCAATTTGACAAGTCCCAACAAGATGATAACAATAAAAGAAAATCCAAAGGCCCTTGTTTTAATTGTGGCAAAGATGGTCATTACAAACCGGATTGTCCATATCTCAAGAAGGAGAAAGACAAGAATCAAAGCAAAAGTCACAACAAGTCTAGAAGAGCTTATATAGCATGGGAAAGTGATTCCTCAAGTGAAGACTCATCAAGCGATGAAGAATAATCGGTAAACTTATGTCTTACGGCACATCAACACAAGAAAAAGAAACGTGTAAGTCATCTTAAACCTGAACTTGTAGATAAGGTATCTCATGCTCAATTAAAATTAGCTTTTGAAGAACTACATAGAGAAGCAATTGAAGCTTTCAAACTTTTGGCCTCAAATAAGAAAAAAATTTCATATCTTGAATCAAAAGTTGAGAAGACCGAAAAGGACATGGAAGCTTTAAAACAATCTATGCTAGATATTCAAAAGGACAAAGTTGAGATAGATCCTACATCATGGTTTAGTTGTGAGACATGTCACATTTGGCAAAAAGAAGTAAGAGATCTAAAGGCCAAGTTAGATAAGGCTCTACAACCAAAAGTGACTTTTGCGGTTGATCCAAATAAGTTCAAAAGATCGTATACTCCTTTATATAGTAAATACACTTTTGTACCAAAAGTATCAACTAGCAAAACAGCATATTCTCATCATATTACCTGTCATTATTGTTGCAAAAAGGGTCATACCATTGAAAAATGCAAATTTAGGAGGATTTTAGTTCCTAAAGGAGTATTTCAATGGTTGCCTAAGTGCAACAATTTTTGTACTCACCACCTAGGACCCAATGAAGATTGGGGACCTTCCTCTCTAAATTAATTTTGCAGGAAAAGTGTCTTGACATTGCCGAAAGGTTGTGGTCCCTTGATAGCGGATGCTCAAGACACATGACGGGAGACATATCTCTTTTCGTTGAGTTTCACGCAAAGAAAAAGGGGTATGTCACCTATGGAGATAACAATCGGAGAGCCATACTTGGTAAAGGAAGTGTAGGTCCATCCACTGAAGACATCGCCAAAGATAAGGAAGACGAAAATAAAAGTATTGTAAAGAAAGATGCTGAGAAAGAGAAAGATGAGTCTCATGATGAAAATGAAAAGGAAAGCATCTCAAACAATGAAGAACTTCCTAAGGCCTTGACAAATGTAAAAGATCATCCAATCGACAACATAATAGGGGACATCTCAAAGGGCGTGACAACACGCTCCAAGATAAGTAACTTTTGTCATCATTTTGCTTTTGTTTCACAAGTTGAACCGAAAAACGCTAAGGACGCATTACTTGATGAGCATTGGCAAATGGCCATGCAAGAAGATTTAAACCAATTTAAACGGAATGATGTTTGGGACTTAGTCCCTCATCCGGGAGATCATCAAGTAATCGGCACTAGATGGGTTTTTCGTAACAAACTTGATGAAAACGGCATTATTACTAGAAACAAAGCTAGATTAGTTGCCCAAGGTTATAATCAAGAGGAAGGTATTGATTATGAAGAGACGTACGCTCCTGTAGCACGTCTCAAAGCAATTCGCCTCTTGCTTGCCTATGCTAGTTCAAAAGACTTCAAACTATTCCAAATGGATGTTAAAAGTGCCTTTC
The DNA here is from genome assembly GCF_029867415.1 of Vicia villosa. Taxonomy (NCBI): domain Eukaryota; kingdom Viridiplantae; phylum Streptophyta; class Magnoliopsida; order Fabales; family Fabaceae; genus Vicia; species Vicia villosa. The sequence goes on along the minus strand of NC_081185.1, from coordinate 71,561,461 downwards.
TAAATGGCTACATAAATGAAGAAGTCTATGTTGCTCAGCCACCCGGCTTTGAGAATTACATGTATCCTACTCATGTTTATAAGCTGAAACGTGCTCTTTATGGTCTTAAACAAGCCCCTCGGGCTTGGTACGAGAGATTGAGTAAATTTCTTCTTAGTCAAGGGTACTCTAGAGGCAAAGTTGACACTACTCTGTTTATTAAACGAAAGGATAAAGATGTTCTCTTAGTTCAAGTATATGTAGATGATATTATATTTGGATCGACTAATGCAAAACTTGTCAAAGATTTCTCTAAGCTTATGCAGAGTGAATTTGAGATGAGTCTCATGGGTGAACTAAACTTCTTCCTTGGCCTACAAATCAAGCAACTCAATCATGGAACATTTGTGAGTCAAACTAAATATTGTACAGAGCTGCTCAAGAAATTTGGAATGAGTGAAGCAAAGGAGATTAATACACCTATGGCAGCAAACACTAACCTAGACAAAGATGAGAAAGGTAAAGAGGTTGATGTAAAACTGTACCGAGGTATGATAGGTTCACTATTATATCTTACCGCCTCAAGACCAAACATTATGTTTAGTGTGTGTATGTGTGCAAGATATCAATCCTGTCCAAAAGAATCTCACCTCAAGGCTGTCAAAAGAATTCTGCGCTATTTATGTGGAACTACTACTTATGGTCTATGGTATCCAAACGGAAATGATTGTCACTTGGTAGGATTCTCGGACTCAGATTTTGCTGGCTGCAAATCCGACAGAAAAAGCACCAGTGGAACATGTCATCTTTTCTCAAATTCATTGATAAGTTGGCATAGCAAGAAACAAGTATCGGTAGCATTATCTACTGCTGAAGCAGAATATGTAGCTGCAGGAAGCTGTTGTGCGCAGATATTATGGCTCAAGCAACAACTTCTTGACTTTGGCATTAAGCTTGATCACGTACCTATCATGTGCGACAACACAAGTGCAATAAACTTAAGCAAGAATCCTGTCCTACACTCACGAACCAAACATATTGAAATAAGGCATCACTTCCTAAGAGATCATGTAGAGAAAGGAGACGTTACACTTGAACATATAGAAAGCAAGAAGCAACTAGCCGACATTTTCACCAAACCTCTAGCAACGGAGCAACACTTCAACATTCGTAGGGAATTAGGGATACTAGATATCTCTAATTTGGGCTAACTACGCTTGTTCCTCCTAAAGTTATTCCTTACTTTATTTCTATATATATTGATTATTCTCAAGCTAACATCATTTTTTAAAGGTAGCTCTTTATCAAGTCAGACATCATTTCACAATGACTAAGGAATTCCATGAACGGTGACACCTATACAATGAGAAGACGGTAACATGTGTATTGTTCACTTCCAAAAATTTCATTGATACTGTAATATGCTATCAATTAACATGCTTATAGTGACCTCATACATATATATCTCTTGCTCGTGTATGTGTTTCATCTTAATCATTCTACTATGCATGCTCGAGTTTTATCTATATTTCTCTTGTTACTCTCCTATTCTGTTTCTTTGTTTCTCTTTTTGATGTTGTCAAAGGGGAAGATAGATGCAATAGATGCAGAGTGTACGGGGGAGCTTTGTGAAGAGATTGCTTGGTTGAGAGATAGATGCTGGATGTACGGGGGAGCCTTGTTGAGTCTTTATCACTTACTACCAAAGCTTTGACTATTGGTTTGCCATCATCAAAAAGGGGGAGTATGTGAATACAGGATTACACTCAAAGATGTTTTTGATTCATGGCAAACTCAAATAAGCACTCAAACAACAAGGCAGGAGCAGAAAACTCAAAGAAAAGCAAGCATTGATCACTCATGATAGTACAGGTTGATCTACTATGCATATAGGTCGACTCAACACAAGCAGAACAAGAAGAACGCAGAAAATCAGCAGTTAGGTCGACCTACTGTCAACCCAGGTCGACCTAAAATGGAGAAAAATCCATATACTTCTGCTAGGTCGACTCACAGATCATCTAGGTCGACCTAAAATGAAGAAATCTTCATATCAGTCTGCTTGGTCGACCTACATAACAACTAGGTCGACCTAATCTAAGAAATTGTTCCCAGAACGCATCAGAAGAGGATTCTGGTCGACCTACTCCTTCAACAGGTCGACCTAACTGGGAGCATAATTCTGCAAGCACTGCTAGGTCGACCTAAGCTCTACAAGAGGTCGACCTAACTGATCAAGAATGTCAAAAATTCTGTTTCTATCATCTCCAACTGCTAAGCACTCATATATATTATCAAGTGCTCATTCATTAGAGAACACCAACGACTGAAAGATACACAAAGTCTTCTCATCTTCGTTCTTCGTCATCTCCAACACAATTACACATAATCATTCTTGCGTTGAGGGTTAGTGATGAATTCGATAACGTCCATGGAACGGAATTGAAGATTCCTAGTGGGTGAAGATTTGTGGGGTTTTTGGTGAATAAAATCTGCGGGTTTTGTCCTCCACGACAGGTGGTTCTTGGGGGTTTTTTTTCAAGAGGTCGTTATTGAGGATTCGGCTGAGTGTAACGATTGAGGAACAAGGGTTCAAGGAATCAAGACACTGCAGAAAGGAATCAAAGTGAGACTCTTGGATAACCTTGATCTTGCTCAAGATTAAGGGGGAAGAAGATTCAAAGGATCGACATAAGTGGTTTATCGTTTATCGCTTTGTTATCTTCTTTGTATAAACTGCTTTCAACATTAATGAAAGTTTTCCCAATTTCAATTTGGAATTGGGGGCAGACGTAGTCGTAGCGAGGACGGTCGACGAACTGCCTAAACAAATATCGTGTTCTTATCGCTTTTATCTTTTCTTTTACATTCTGTTCATAATTGGTATAATTGCAAAATTGACTAATGATTCAAGTGTTAAAATTGTGAATTAAAGTTCTGCATAAACATCACAATTCACCACATCTTGAATTAGCATCAATTTGAATATTGTCACCAAGTGTTTGTCTTTTTGCTTACTCCACTATTACTGCATTGCAAATCAAAGTTTGTCAATCTAGAAGTTAATTGATATTCAGTTGTGACACGTATTGATTCGATAGCATATCTCTTTATCTGTAATCTCAACTATTTTGTGGTTTTGTAACATATATAACCCTTTGCAGTAGCGGTCCGAAATAGACGCAAGTCGATTCAGAACCGCTTTCGCTATAGTCTGTAATAATCCCGGAAAAACTGCGTAGGATCTATTCACCCCCCCTCTAGATCCTCAGGCCAGCGTCTAACATCAAAGTATTCTATTCTTGGGAACATGTGATAAGAGCAACCTAAGTCTGTAATCCAACTATCTTTAGCCTCCAAACTCGATACACTAGCGCTTCACCACTATCATAACCAACCTCGTCTAAGGCAACAGCAACTTAAATATAATCATCATTGACCTTTATCTCACGACAATCCTTGTTAAAGTGATTGAGTTTTGGACAAATAAAATATTTTACATTTGACTTGTCAAACCTCTTAGATTTGGACGTCCCTCTATGCTCAGTACCTCCTTTTGACACACTTAGGCCTTCACCATTATCTTCTATCTTCAAATCTTTCTCCTTTGAAATTTTTTGAATTTCACCGCCGTCTAGACTTCATCTAAAGTAATAATACCTTAATTACCATAAAGAAGGGCATCATTAAAGTGCTCAAAGGATCTGGGAATAAAGTGAACAAGAGTAGAGCCTTGTGCTCATCATCAATCTTTACTTCAATATTCTCAAGATCAAGAATAATCTTGTGAAATTTTGTCAACTGCTCCACTATGAATATGTTCTTCACCAATCGGAATGAGTAGAGTTGTTGTTTCAAACATAATCTCTGAACCAAAGAGTTGGTCATGTACAAAGACTCAATTTTTGCCCACATCGAAGTAGTAGTTGGCTATCTGGAGACTTCCCTTAGAACTTTATCCCTGAAGCATAAGATAATAGCACTTATGGCCTTATCCACCATCTCGGTATTTTTTGGTGGTGTAAGCCTTGTAGGCACCAATGAATTTCCCTTAAAGCTTCAATACATTTTTCTTGAGTTAAAATTACTTGCAGCTTTACTATCCACAATCCAAAATTTTGATCTCAGGAAAAAATTTTGATCTCCCATTTAGCCATGGAGTCCACTTATAAACAATACCTATTTGTCCCTCGTGGGTGAAGGATAGAAAAACACTTAGAAAGGGGGGGTTTGAAAAAGTGTAGCTTTAAAACTCTTAAGATAAAAACAATTTGCACAATGATTTTTATCCTGGTTCGTTGTTAACTAAAATACTCCAGTTCACCCCCTTGGAGTGATTTACCTCACCTGAGGATTTAATCCACTAATCACACTTGATTACAATGGCATTCCACTTAGATAACCTCTAAGTCTTCTAGGGTATTCTAATCACAACCTGATCACTCTAGGAACATAATGCTTAGATACTCTCTAAGACTTACTAGAGAATCTGATCACAACTTGATCACTCTAGGAACATAATGCTTAGATACCCTCTAAGACTTACTAGAGAATCTGATCACAACTTGATCTCCTCTAGTTCTTACAAATAAATGTAAACAAATTCTTACAAGAGTATTACAATGCTTCTTAAAAGATATAATCACAACTGTGATATTTCTCTTAAACTTTAAGCTTAATCTCACTAAGTTATTACAAAAGTAATGAAGTGAGGTTGAAGATGAAGTTTGAGAGCTTTTGAGTTTGACAGCGTTTCTATAAGTTTGCGCAAAGTGTTGTATTCAGCAACTCATCAGAACTTCTATTTATAGGCGTTTGAGAAGATGACTGTTGGGAGCATTTAATGCGTTGCGTGATCTGTACAGCATTGCATTTAATGTTTCACTCTTTTGTCAACTACCTTGAGCCTTGCTTTTCCTGCTTTAACTGACGCTGCCTTTAATAGCTTCTAACGTTCCTTTTATCAGTCAGCGTAGCCTGCCATCTTGTACTTGCTTTTGATCTGATGTTTGTGTAAACAACGTTTGAATATCATCAGAGTCAAACAACTTGGTGCAGAACATCTTCTTGTCTTCTGACCTTGAAGAGCTTCTAGCGTGATACCATGAGAACTTCAGTGCTTCTGCTTCTGATCTTAAGTTCTTCTGATGCTTCAGTAGACCATGTTCTGATTCTTCTTGACCATCTTCTGATGGCTCGCAAGAGCATGTTCTGATGTTGCATACTTGAACCTTCTGAGTCAGTGCTTCTTGCGCTGATTTTCTGCATACTCTTTATATATTTCCTAAAATGGAAATTGCATAGGATTAGAGTACCACATTATCTTAAGCAAAATTCATATAAATTGTTATCATCAAAACTAAAAATATTGATCAGAACAAATCTTGTTCTAACAATCTCCCCCTTTTTGATGACGACAAAAACATATATAAATGATATGAATTTGCAATTAGAATAACAGACGGCTAAAGACAATTACACAGTTATAGCATAAGCATATAAACATAGTGTATGACTATGTCTCCCCCTGAGATTAACAATCTCCCCCTGAGATGAATAATCTCCCCCTGAAATAATTACTGGAAGAAATTTATAAATAAAGGACTTCCCTGAGTGTTTTCCATTTCAGTTGAGACGTTCACATATGCTTAGATCTTCAGAACATTTAGAACTTCTGCTTCTTGCTTCCATAGGACAGCTTCAGAGCTTTGAATTTCTTCTTGAATCATTCCAGGCTAGATTGTATCAGAACATTGTTGAATGTACCAGAGCATCTCTACATCCTGAAATGTTTCAGAAAAAACTAAACGACAAAAGTCAAAGCATGAATGAATCAGAACATAAAATATGTATCAGAACATATAGTATGTATCAGAGCAAAAAAAATATGTATCAGAGCATATAATATGTATTAGAGTCACATAAAAATGCATCAGAACATATAAGGAATAAGAATGTGTTAGAGTATATTCTGCTGCGAGAATATCAGAACATTCTTCCTTCTTACTTCTGATCTTGAAGCTTCACAGCACTAAGGTTGCTTCAAGTTCCATGAGCATGTTTCTATACAGAATTGCTTTTCCTCATGTCTTTGCTTCTCATGTTGAGCTTTTTAGAATTGTCTTCAATCCTGCAAAAAATCTCAAGCATAGAACTTGCAAATTCTGTTAGAAATGTGGAGACTTACTCCCAGCAATTGATAATATAAATCAGATCATTTATCACATTTTCTCCCCCTTTTTGTCATAACATCAAAAAGCATAAAAGATTCAAGATGAAAAACAAACAATATGAGAGAAAAGATAATATTCATTGATTTCAAAAGAAGTTTGTTAGAAGATACAAGAGAGATGCACAAAAGCAGATGCAAGAACAAAGAGACAACTAAGACACAAGAGACTACGACTAGCCTAGTTTGGAAACTATCTTGGCCAGAAGTTCATGAATCCCAGCATTGCTTTCCTTCTGTTCCTTGATGAAGTGTCTAAACTCTTCATGTGCTGTATCATGCTTATCCAGGCGAGAAGCAAGAAAATCTTGATTCTGTTGAAGAGCCTTGATAGCGTTGACCAGAACGGAGGGTTCAGCAGAAGAAGAGGCATTGCCATCATTCAGAGGGATAGCATTGCCAACAGCAGCATCCAGAGTGAGAACTTCTCCTTGGTTTTCCTGAGCAGGAACTTCCTTAGTAGGATGATTCTCAGCATCTTCCATCTCAACATCTGAATCTGATTCAGAAGCAACTTCAGCATATTCTGGATCTGGAATCACAGAATCTTCATTCTCTAGAGCTTAAAAAAACTCAGCAAGATTCTTTGGAGGAATGGGAGCAACAACTTCTGAAGGGTAGACCACTTCAGGAATAGCCATTGGAAGTCTCCAGTCAGAACCGGATATTGAGGCTTCCAAACAACCATAGTCAGGCATGGTTCATCTTCCAACTCATCAGTGAACTTATTCTCCTCAAGAGGTCTCCAGTTTCTGATTTGATGATAGTACTGGCCATCATCAAGATCCAAGTAACAACCAGAAGATCCAGATGCTTCAGCAACACATCTCCTATGGATGTTCAGTTCATCATTCCAAAACTCCCTTCTGAAGCGATTCCATAGCCTTCGAGTAGCAACATGATCCAGCTTGGCTCATAAACAGCTCTCAGAACTTCCATCCTCTTGCTGAACTTTATGTTGAATAGAGCAAGATCAATGGGAATGGTAGGTTCAGGAGGGTTAAAAGTGAAGCAATAGTCAGGGTAAAGAAGTGAATTAGGGTTGGATTCTCTGTCAGGTAAAAAAAGGATTAAAGAATGTGGAGATTCTGTTGTATGGGTAGATGAAGATGGAGTATTAGACGGTGTTGGGGGACAAATATTTAGTGGTAGGGGATTAAGGATAAGAGTATAAGGAGGTGGTTGGATACTGTTTGGGATAGTAAGGGGATTTTGAGGTTCAGAAGGAGGAGGATTATTCTGAGAAGAACTGCCATCTCTTAAAGCACAGAAAGATTCCCTGATTCGCTTCTCTCGATATTATTTGGAATTTACTTTGAGAGGATCATAAGTAATCTTCTGCTTTTTAGCTTGCTTAGCTTCTTCTTCTGAAGCTTTTCTCTTCAGTCTTGCTTCTTTCTTCTTCTGTTCCTTCTGCTTCAACTCGGCCAGAGAAGGAAGAACTCTCCCTCGAATCCATGCAGGATGGACAGAAGTTTGAGCTTTTACAGAAGCTTCCAAATAACGCTTAATAGCCCTGTTAAGCTCTTCTTTGAACAAGGAAGCAAAGCCTTCAACATGAACCCTTTTGGTCAGAATATCAAGAAATATTACTGGAACAGAAGTTACCTTCTCAATGAGACACATCCTTTGTAGATCAAAGCCATTCATAACATGTCCTTGAATGACACCAAAGAACTTGGATGTTCCAATAGTTCTTAGAGAATCCAACAAGTCACTTCCTATCAGAATGTCTGAAATCATTCTGGCGAAAGGAATAGCATTCTTCTTGAATTCTGGAAACTTCTTGCGTTCTTCATCTCGAGATTCTTCAATATTTGTTTTCAAATTCTGAAATAGAATGTTTGAGATGTTAACTTCAATCCCTCTTCCAATGCAGAAGAGAGCATACTTCTGATTCGGATTGATGTATGTTGAGGTAAAAGATCTCTTTCTATGATAGAGCGATCCTAGAATAATCTCAGCCCAAACTTTGTAGAACGGCTTCAACAAACCAGTTTGATGAGATGCAATACCACTAACATTAGATATTGTCTCTCAACTGTTAACCAATCAACTCTGCCAGGAAGAGCACTTGTGCTTCCTTCTTCGTCATCCAGATTGTACAACTTTCTGATTAACTTCTCAATTATCACAACTTCATGCCCTAACACGAAGGATATGATTGCAGTAGGAGTAATCGTTGCATGAGCCAAAAAATATTTTACTAAAGCAGGATAAATTTGTCCAACCAATCTATTAAGGTAGTTTGACCAGCCTTGTGCCATTGTCTTGGCACTAGTGTTGAAACCATATATGCTTAGATTTTCAAAATCTACCGAAGATTCACACGGAACTTCCAGTTCAGTTGAAAGAATGGAACACGTCTTCAAAGGAGCATAACCATGCTTGCAATGAACAAGATGAGCAAAATACATTTCTTCTACAGAAGAACTTGTTGAAGAAAGCATGGAGAAATACTGGGATTTGGTTACGAGCTAGGGTTTATGCAAACAATGAGAAAAATAGAAAGAGAGAGATGAATGAAGAGAGATAAGTAAAAAAAATGAAATGAGTGGGAGATGAGTATATAAAGGGACGGATTTGAAATGAAATGCAATATGTGTTTGAATGAATATGATTACAGAAAACATGGAATCAAATGCATTTAGTGATGAGTAACGTTAGGAGAGATAATGTGAAATTTGAAATGATTTGCACAGTTACCTAGGGCGGCGTCTCCTCAACTGTACGCATGCTTGTCCAAAAAGAGTGAACACGTGTTCATTTTCTAGAAAACTGGTGACAACTATTTTTCTTTAAAAGAGATTCTGAATCAACTTAGATAATGAAGCGTCAGTAAAAACAGAATCATAACTTCTAATTGATCACTATTAGAACTTCTTATAAGAAGATAATCCAAACACATTTCAGAGCTTATCCATACGTCAGAACTTCTCATCTTTTCATTCTGGGCATAAATCCATACTGATATTCTTCAGAATGAACTTAAACCTATCTTCAGCAAGGGGTTTTGTAAATATATTAGCCCATTAATGGTCTGTATCCACAAAGTTTAAAGAAAAAACACCCTTCTGAATATAGTCCCGAATGAAATGATGTTTAATCTCAATATGTTTAGATTTGGAATGTAAGATAGGATTCTTAGATAAACATATAGAAGAAGTATTATCACAGAAGATAGGAATGTTACTCTCATATATTTGATAATCTTCTAACTGACTCTTCATCCAGAGCATTTGTGTGCTACAACCAGCAGCAGCAGCATATTCTGCTTCTGTTGTTGAGAGGGTAATGGTAGCTTGCTTCTTGCTGCACCAGGAGATCAGGTGACTTCCAAGAAATTGATAACTTCCAGAAGTGCTTTTCCTTTCAATTCTATCTCCAGCATAGTCAGCATCACAAAATCCTACTAAGTTGTACTCTTTAGATCTTCTGTAGACTAAACCAACGTTAGTAGTACCTTTCAGATACAAACACTGAATAGAATGTCAGGTCTAAAAGCAGTCAAATATAGAAGAGATCCAATCATACCTCTGTATAACTTCTGATCAACCTGCTTACTTACCTCATCCTTACCTAGGACACATGTTGGATGCATATGAGTTTTAGCCTCTTTGCTTTCAGAAAGATTAAACTTCTTCAAAAGTTCTTTAACATACTTCGTTTGATGAACATATGTTCCATCAGAAGTTTGATTGATTTGAATCCCAAGAAAATACTTGAGTTCTCCCATCATGCTCATCTCAAATTCAGCCTGCATAGACTTAGCAAACTCCTTCCCAAGTGAAGCATTAGAGGTTCCAAAGATAATATCATCAACATAAATTTGACAAATTAAAATATCTTTGTTAAAAGTTTTACAGAAAAGAGTAGTATCCACTTGTCCTCTAGTGAAACTATTGTTTAGAAGGAAAGAACTTAATCTTTCATATCAAGCCCTAGGAGCTTGCTTCAAACCATACAATGATTTCTTTAGTTTGAAAACATGTTCTGGAGACTTTGAGTCTTCAAAACCAGGAGGTTGGTGGACATAGACTTCTTCATCTATATAACCATTTAAGAAGGCACTCTTAACATCCATCTGATATAGAGTGATGTTGTGTTGAGTGGCAAAAGAAATCAATAAGCGAATAGATTCTAACCTGGACACTGGTGCAAAGGTTTCTGTATAGTCAATCCCTTCTTGCTGACTATAGCCCTGAGCAACCAGTCTGGATTTATTTCTTACAACTTCTCCTTTTTCGTTTAGTTTGATTTTGAAGACCCACTTGGTTCCAATGATGTTGAATCCTTTTAGTCTAGGAACCAGATCCCATACATCATTCCTTGTAAACTGATTTAGTTCTTCATGCATGGCAATTATCCAGTCTGGATCTTCTAGAAATTGATCAACAGGAGTTGGCTCGATCAAAGAAACAAGACCTAATTGACATTCTGCATTGTTCTTAAGGAATGCTCTTCTTCTGATAGGATCGTCCTTCTTTCCAAGAATGACATCTTCTGAGTGAGCAGAGGTGAGTCTAGAAGATCTTCTGACTGTTGGCTCTTCAGAAATTCAGAGATTCTCTAAAGACGTAATAACTTGATCTTCTGATCCTTTGCTTCCGAGATCTTCATCTTCTGATACTTTGCTTCTTGGTTCTTTAGCTTCTAAGATTGAGATATCTATATCTGCAAAATTCTCAAACTACTTTGGCTTTTCAAGACCAAGCTTATCATCAAATCTGATATTGATTGATTCTTCTACAACCAATGTTTCAGTAATGTATACTCTGTAGCCTTTAAAGCGTTCAGAATATCCAAGAAGGAAACACTTTTGTGCCTTAGAATCAAACTTACCAAGATGATCTTTAGTATTCAGAATGAAACAAACACATCCAAAAGGATGAAAATATGAAATGTTGGTGTCATACCCCAAAATTTTCCCACCACATTTTCATGCACAAACTCATTTGAATATCAAAATCTCAATACTTGATTGAATATACACTCTTCTAAACAATAGCTCTCCGACTATGGTTTTGCCTTTCTCAAAGAAAAGTCAACTTCTGATACCTCAAATAGATCCCATGGCCTCTTATATGCTTCAAAGGATCCTCATGCCAAGTTTCAAGCTCTGATTCATAAGATTGCTCAGTCAACTGCTCAAACAGTCAACAGTCGACTGATTTGACCTTAAAGTCAACTAGGGTCAAAGTATAGTCAAAATTTCTGATTTTTGGTAAACATCGACATTTTAATGTTAGATTCATCAATTGATCAAGGGTTGATCATGATTCATCAAGAAAAGCTCCAAAATCAGTAAAAACCTAAGTTTCTAAATTAGGGTTTTTAAGGAGAAAGTCAACCCAACTTTGACCAACCATAACTTTCACATGTAACATCAGAAATTTCCCATCTAAAGCTCATTTTAAAGGAAATTCAATTCTCTACAACTTTTATGTTGTTCCCAAGATCAAGAAATGCTTCCGCATAAGAGATATAAGTCAATACATTACAGGTCCTCCAAAAAATGTCAACGAAAACACTTTTTGGGTCAAAGCTCATAACTTGAGCATGGAATATTTAATTGAGATGAAACCAAAAGCGTCATTTAAAGGACACTCTAAGCTTTATAAAAATCTCAAGAACACTTACATACAATAAAAATGAAGGAGTTATGATTTGCAGAAGTTGGGCGAAATTCAAGAAGAACATGAAACCCTAATTGATCAATTTGGCCTTTTTTGACTAATGGGCCTAGGTTTTGGGGTTCAAACATATCCATGACCTAAATAAGGACCTTTTAAACCCATCTTCATATTTTTGTCACTTTTATTTATGTTTATATGAATTTTATTCAAATAAAAACTAAATAAATTAAATAAAATACAAAGTAAATGAAGTAGTTGACATGGCCTTGGGCTTGATCAGAATTAAGGCCCAAAGAATAGTCCTTGAGGTCCATAAACTATTTCCCATTTATTTTATGATTTTAGTTTATTTATTTTTGAATTTATTCAAATTAAATCAAAGAAAATCATAATTTAAATACATGATCAAATTTCCAAATATTTTGATCAATCTAAATCAATCCACAAGGCCAAGATCACGTGAAAATAAAAAGAGCTGAAAATATATGTGAATCAAGAATGGAAAGTATTGGTGCAAATTTGCAAATAAAATCTTCTCATAATGCACATGGATTCTTTCCAAAAACCTTTGACCTAATTCTATTGCAATATATATACAACACATTCAGACCAAGAGAAGGGACGAAATCCTTGTTCACAAAACCCTACACAAAACTCTCTAAAACTCCAAGTTTTAGGGAAACATTAAAAAACAGTTTCCAAATGTTCTCAAGGTGAACCAGCCATTCATTCATCTTCTTGACCCTTCCAGGGACTATTCCGAGTTATCAAGCAAGCAGGATCATGTCTAGAACACTCTCCCGCTATCGCATTTGTTCGGTAAACTACTCATATCTGATTCTTCTAATTTATGCACTTGTAATCTGTTTCGATGGCTTGTATGATCCCGGAGGCTCCTTAGAACATGTTTGAAGCGTTAAAAGCAAGCTTTAACGTGCAGACTGATAAACACCATTGTTAGGGCAAGGGAGGTCACCCTCTTCGTTTTCGCATGTGTAGCCCGTTTCAGGACTCGAAACATATAGCATTGAACTTGTGGTGCTTGATTTAATTGATGTGGGTGCCTTTGAATCTCTTTGACGCGTGTTTGTAGTTCCTTTAAAAGTTGCAGGTACGAAGAAGAATAACCTGCGGGAAAATCCGCCGGTAAAGACGCAGGAGATTCCGCATGAAAAATCGCAGGTCCATAGGAGGAAGAAGATGAATCTGACTGGGCGCGTTGGAGGCTTGGCATTGGCTCGTCAACGAGAGCTTTCTCTCTCCGTATGCGTGGCGCAACGTTAGTAGCTGGTCAACTGTTCAAGAATCTCTCCCCATCTCTCATTGGACACTCATGCACGAAGGGGCCCCACTGTTTGACTCACATTTGAATTTCGTTTATCCTTATATTTATTGATTTAGTGTTAAAAATTTAATGAATAAGTATTGCAGTGCAAATGGCAAGAGAAAGAGAATTTTGTGCTTATTGTCCAGGGTTCAATTCTGACCCAAGGGATTTATTTTTCATATTTTGTTCATTCTCAAATCCAACGCACGCAGTCCACAGGAACTCACGGTGCAACCTCATATAATCACCACTGGATGGTCAAATCTGCAGATCCAAGGGATCCTAAGGGGTGCGTCCACGGTGAACCATCAGGGAGGAAGCACACTGAATTCAACATCACTCCAGGGCCTCCAAGATTGCTGGGCCGGACTTCTTGCTCTCAGCACTCTTCTTCTCAACATGCACCCCCAGGTTTATTAAAATCATTATATTTCTTTGTTTTCCTTTCTATTTCTTTCTATTAATTTGTTTAATTTATTTTACATTAAAATCAATTATTAAAAATACAAAAAAAATAGGTTAGGTTATAATTAGTTAAATAACTTTAATTAATTTATTAATCCAACTTTGGTTTAATTATAATTAACTTGAATTTAATTAAATTAATAATGACAATTTAGACTTATAATTATTTTCACCTTTTTCTAAAACTCTAATTTCAATTCGCGATTCTCTTCTCATCTCAAAACTCTTGAATGTCGCATGATTGCTTAAGTTTGATCTTTTATTTAATTATGTTGTTATTAAATTATTTATTTAATTATTTAATTTCCATCTTTTAAATTCTAGAAGGTGTATAGGTCGCCCATTCAATTTTTATGTAATAGTAACTAGGGTTTATTTTCTCGCACTTTAATGTTCGCGTCTCCCATTTTTTGGTTATGTACCCCCCAATCCCGAAGCCATGTAATAGCGTAGGATTTACTTTCTGCACTTTATTCTTCTGTAAATATATTAACTGCGTGGTTAGTAAAATAGGGAGTGGCAATATAATTAAATTGAACGTAACTCACTAATTCAAGATAAATTTCCGAATACAATCACATGATTGCTACACACACCCACCTCTAAGGTTACACCTCTTATGTTGCCTTCTCGATCAAATAGTCAAGTCCCTTCGAGGGTATGGACTCCTTAGCCTGTTGCCTTCGATAAAATCATCATAGTCCCTCGATATAAAGATCATAGTCCCTTCGAGTTTCCTACGGTGAATATGATCTCGTCCCTCGATGTTGCCTCGATAAATGATGATTGTCCCTTCGAATGCTAAAGAGTCTTTACATGTTGCCTTAAATGACTATTATATCCTTCCCTTAGACTACATGCCCTCTTTAGGGCAAGGGACAGTCTTATCGAGAACGATACGTTTTCTCGATGACCCTTCAACATCCAATTGAAAGACTTCCTGCCCTCTTATGGTACGGATAGACCCTTTCGCCCGAAAAGCTAAAAGAACGATCTTTCAAACTTAGGGTAGTTGCTACTAATTGCTTGCTCCAAAACAAAAATCTTGTTCCCACTCTTTTCAAAATCCAATTCAAAAAGACTATGCTTATTTACAAGCTAAAGTTCTTCTTCGATATCTTTTCTTATTCAAAATCTTTTCAAAAAAATTCAAACAAAAGTGATCTAAGCAATTAAGAGCCCATGGAAAACCATGGATGCAAAGGGTGCCTTACACCTTCCCTCTGTATAACTTACCCCCCGAATTCAAAATCTTTTAAAAGGTCGTTTTCTATTCTTTTAGCCTTTCTATAAATTGGATAAAATAAAAGTCGGCGGCGACTCTTGCTATTTGCAACATTTCAAAAAGTCAATTCACCGTATTACAGAATTGGCGACTCTGCTGGGGATGCTATCGAATAAAACAGGGGTTACCTTAGAGCTAGGATCACTTTAAATTTGTTTGACTTGTTTGCTTTATCTTTTAAGGTTGTTTTGGGTATTCTGCTGTGTGAAAGATCATACACCCGGATCTAGTGTACCTTAGGTATGTGGCATTAGACCAGGGAGGTTGTACGACATGTATCGTTATGGTTGAACTGGTGGCCACCGTAAGTGCGATGCTTTGGTTTGTCCTGATGGCCCTTAAATATGATCGAGGAGTCATTTGGCTACTGCGTGGTGTCATAAGCACTAATTCGCCCTTAGAACCTTAGTTGAACTTGACTTTGGCTTATAGGAAGTAGCGAGATAGCTGGCTTTGGATTCCTGACTGAAGCCGGTTGATACTCGATGCTAAACTCATTGAGATTGGAGTCTAGGGATGCTTTTGGCTGGCCGATCGAGTGCCATTTTGAGACAATGCTTGCGAGAAAGTTCAGGGATATGAGCACCATAGAACCCGATTACTCTTCTAGGACAGGTTGAACCAACTAAACTTCAGTGGGGAGGGTACTTACCTACGAACTTCATGCAAGCCCCTAAACCTAAAGACACTTGTGTGACTTGCTTGTGTTTGCTTCTAACCTTTGTTTTCCTTGCAGGTTTTGTTAGAAAGAGAGACTTCATTCAGATTCTTGGCAATTTTGAAAGCAGTCACCATAGGACCACATCTTCTTGGCATGCTTCTAATGATCTTCTTGACATAATCAGCCTTGGTGTATCCCTTGTCAAGAACTCTTAATCCAGAAGTTAGCGTTTGAAATCTTGAGAACATTCTCTCAATGTTTTCATCATCATCCATCTTGAAGGCTTCATATTTCTGGATCAAGGCAAGAGCTTTGGTCTCCTTGACTTGGACATTTCCTTCATGAGTCATTTTCAATGATTCATATATATCATAGGCAGTTTCCCTGTTAGATATCTTCTCATATTCAGCATGAGAGATAGCATTCAGCAAAACAGTCCTACACTTGTGATGATTTTTGAATTTCTTCTTTTGATCATCACTCATTTCTTGTCTTGGAACCTTTACACCATTAGCTTTAACTGGATGTTTGTAACTATCCACCAAAAGATCCCATAAGTCACCATCTAGACCAAGAAAGTAACTTTCAAGTATATCTTTCAATTATTCAAAGTTTTCACCATCAAATACTGGTGGTCTAGTGTAACCATTGTTACCATTTCCATTGTATTGCTCAGCAGAGCCAGGTGTAGATGTAGGTGTTGGATCTTCACCAGCCATCTTGACTTAAGCATTTTTCTCTTCCTGAATCTTTTCTAAACACAGTTAAGTGCTTGCACCTTAGAACCGGCACTCTGATGCCAATTGAAGGATAGAAAAACACTTAGAAAGGGGGGTTTGAATAAGTGTAGCTTTAAAACTCTTAAGATAAAAACAATTTGCACAATGATTTTTATCCTGGCTCGTTGTTAACTAAACTACTCCAATCCACCCCCTTGGAGTGAGTTACCTCACTTGAGGATTTAATCCACTAATCACACTTGATTACAATGGTTTTCCACTTAGATAACCTCTAAGTCTTCTAGAGTATTCTGATCACAACCTGGTCACTCTAGGAACACAATGCTTAGATACCCTCTAAGACTTACTAGAGAATCCGATCACAACTTGATCTCCTCTAGTTCTTACAAATAAATGTAAAAAAATTCTTACAAAAGTATTACAATGCTTCTTAAAAGCTATAATCACAACTGTGGTATTTCTCTTAAAGTTTAAGCTTAATCTCACTAAGTTATTACAACAGTAATGAAGTGAGGTTGAAGATGAAGTTTGAGAGCTTTTGAATTGACAGCGTTTCTGTAAGTTTGCGCAAAGTGTTATATTCAGCTTCTCATCAGAACTTCTATTTATATGCGTTTGAGAAGATGACCGTTGGGAGCATTTAATGCGTTGCATGATCTGTACCACATTGCATTTAATGTTTCACTCTTTGGTCAACTACCTTGAGTCTTGCTTTAAGTGACGTTGCCTTTAATAGCTTCTAACGTTCCTTTTTTCAGTCAGCGTAGCCTCCCATCTTGTACTTGCTTCTGATCTGATGTTTGTGTAAACAACATTTGAATATCATCAGAGTCAAACAGCTTGGTGCAGAGCATCTTCTTGTCTTATGACCTTGAAGAGCTTCTAGCGTGATACCATGAGAACTTTAGTGCTTTTGCTTATGATCTTAAGTTCTTCTGATGCTTCAGTAGACCATGTTCTGATTCTGCTTGACCATTTTCTGATGCCTTGCGAGAGCATGTTCTGATGTTGCATACTTGAACCTTCCGAGTCAGTGCTTCTTGCGCTGATTTTGTGCATACTCTTTATATATTTCCTGAAATGGAAATTGCATAGGATTAGAGTACCACGTTATCTTAAGCAAAATTCATATACATTGTTATCATCAACACTAAGAATATTGATCAGAACAAATCTTGTTCTAACAATGGGAGCCACTTGTTGTAAAAATGACAAGGTCAATTCAAATCAAGTCATTTAATATGTGAGGGAAAGAACAGTAGAACCAAAATGAGTGGCATTCAGCAATAATAACCAATAAGCAGAAAATATAACATAATAAGACGAGAAAATGTGAATGATTTGTTTACCAATTTCGATCAAAAGATCTATGTCTAAGGGGAGAGAGCAGTTCTCCAATTCACTATACTCCAACAGTTATTACAAGAAATTACAAATGAGTTACAAGGAAATAGCCTTCGCCTTCAGAGCTCCTAAGAACAAACCCTATTTTCTACCTAAGAATTTCTCAACCTATTCAACTCTCAATATATGAATCACTCAAACCAAAGGTATCAAAAAGTATTATATGCTCCATCTAGGTAACTTTAAAAAGTTTCTCTAAATCTGATTTGCTCTAAAGCTCTAAAATGGAGACAATGAAATAATAGAAGATATACATATTTATAATAGCTAAAACCTAACAAACAAAGCTCAAAACAAAACTAATCAGAAAATGGATCCATGGACTGAATCCATAAAGTATAAAACACGCAACCCGAGAAAATTGCCTGATTTTTGAAATTCCTGAAATCAGACCGACTGCGACCTGATCATGCACACTAACTGACTACTGTAGCTCTGCCGCCTCCTGCCGAAATCTACCGCCTCCAACCAGAGTCCCGCCGTCGTCCGTACTCCGGAAGCCACGGCTCCGCCGCTGTCTGACACTCCCTCAGGCACCTAGCCACCGCTTCATGGTCTGACCTGTCGCGTTGTCAAGATCGAAGACAATTCCATATCCCATTGTATCGTAGTATCATTATTTATTGCCACTATTGTTCCATTTGAGTAATGTAAATTTAATTATATTGTCACTCTTCACATTTCAATGCTTTTATATATTTATTCTACTAGGGTGTACTGATAATAATTATGACAAGTATTGGAGAATGATAGATTAATGTTGAGTAACCCTAGATCTAAATTGTATTAAAAGACAATAAGATAAAAGCAACTTTTCTTCTTAATTCAAAAGAGACAGCATACAAACATTATATAGTAGGGTTTTCCTCCTATAATGGGCTTTGGGCCTCAATACAGCAACAAACTAAATAAACTAGATTAATAAAAAGACTTGACTAAAAGAACCTCCCCCACTTAAATAAAATCCTTCAACCAATTGGGTATTTTCTAAATTCTATTGGGCTGCTTCCTAACATTACTCCCAGGCCCAATAGGAACCTTGTCCTCAAGGTTCAAAGGTGAAGAATAATGTGGGTCACTTTGATTAATGGGGCTTTCACGAAAATCCAGCCCATTTGTGAAAGCGTGGGACAACTTGGTGGCTGGTGTAGACAAAACCACGTGATGCCTGGGAGACCGAGATTTAGGAAGATAAGGGGAAATCTGCAGCTTGGCTTCTGATTGGCTCGTTGGGTTGATCTTATCCCCTCGGGCAGTGTATCCAGCTATAGATGGAGAAATGTGCTTTACCTTCCCAAGTAAAGTACCGTTGGAAGACTTAAGTGGAGCTTTAATAAAAGAATTTTCACCCAAGTCTATAGCATTCACTTCACTCGGTGAACTTCTCTCACCAACCTGTATGCTAAACTTCTTACCCCGCCTTTGCTTCTTTGTGAACCCTGTAAGCGAACCTTGTTGGGGTAGATCTAGGGTAATCTCGTGATTGTTCTGTGACTCTGTGTTGTGTGTTGCTATGTTATTATATGCTAACTGTGTTGCATGTTGTAGATCTTGATTACCCTCCTCAAAGACGACAAGATCTGGTAATGGAAACTGTTGGAAATCTTTTGACGTTCAGTGCCATGATACGCCTTCAACAAGGAGACGTGAACGATGGGATGGATGCGCGACGAAAGATCCAGTAAGTACGTTATAGTCCCTGTGCGCTTGATTATGCGAAACGGTCCAAAATATCTTTGAGATAACTTTTGCAATTCACGACAATGCACGGTTGTCTGTCTATACACTTGAAGTTTCAGCAAGACTAAGTCTCCTTCACAAAAGGTAACATTTTGTCTTTTTGAGTTTGCTTGTTTTTCCATAATAGCACGACTCTTCCTCAAATGTCCTTTTAACTATGTCAAGATCTGTTTTTGTTGTTGTAGCGCGGCGTCTAAAGTTGTGTCCGAAATTGAGTCTTGAGCATAGTCCATGATACTCGGAGGATCGCGACCGTACAGAGGTTTAAACGGTGTCATGTTGATCGCTGAATGGAAAGACGTATTAAACCAGTATTCGGCCAAATGAAGAAACATGTGCCAGCTGCGAGGGTGATCTCCCACGAAACAACATAAGTACGTTTCTTAAGAGCGATTTACTACCTCTGTTTGTCCGTCGGTCTCTGGATGATATGAAGTACTGTATTGTAGGGTAGTGCCGTGATTCTTGAAGAATTCCTTCCAATATTTGCTTAAGAACAGGGGGTCGTGGTCAGAAACTATAGTCTTTGGGCTTCCATGGAGACGAAAAATTTTAACTGTGAAGCGGTTCGCTAGATCTTTTGCAGAGAAGTGTATTGGTAGCGGAAGAAAATGAACGTACTTTTTCAAACAATCACAAATCACCCAAATCGCAGTATGACCGTAAGAACTCGGTAAGTTTGTGATAAAGTCCATAGTTATTTCTTCCCATACTTGCTTTGGAATGGGTAGTGGCTGAAGCAAACCTTTCTTTTTCTGAGTATCGTATTTATTATGCTGGCATGTTGAACATTGCTTAACCATTATTTTTACATCGAGGTACACACCTGGCCAACAAAAAGAAGCTCGCAATCTGGCTAACGTCGCTTTCACCCCTGAGTGTCCTGTTGTTGGTGTCTGGTGGTATTCTCGCAAAACCTTTTGGCGCAAATCCGCTACTGCAGGTATGAAAAGTCTGTTTTTGTAATACAATAAACCATGGTTCACAATGTATTCCTTGTTGTGATTTTGTTGTTTTGCTAAATCCAGAAGATTCTGACCCACACTGTCATGTGTGTAAAACTGTTTCAAGGTATGGAGCAATTCAGGCAGTGGTGAGGAGAACACTAGAAGAGTGGGGTTGTCAGGCTCAAACTTTCTACTTAAAGCATCTGCAACCAGATTCGACCTTCCAGGTTTGTATGAAATATCAAAATCAAATCCTTGTAATTTTACTGTCCATCATTCCTGTTCTGGTGTCTGTATGCGTTGAAGTAACATATCTCTTAAGCTTTTCTGATCTGTGTAAATGGGAAAACGTTGACCTAAGAGATACTGACGCCACTTCTTGACAGATTCCGTGATGGCGAACATTTCCCGTACATAGACAGATGAAGCTTGCATGCGTGGACATAGTTTCTTACTGAAGAAAGCAATTGGGTGGCCTGCTTGGGACAAAACAGCACCAATGGCGACACCCAAAGCATCAGTTTCTATTGTGAATTCCTTTGTAAAGTCTGGTAATGCTAAGACCGGAATGTCGGTCATTTTCTGTTTCAGCTCTGTAAAGGCCTGAGCAGCCACTGTACCCCATATGAACTTAGTGGAACGTAACAAATCGATGAGAGGAGCGGCGAGAGTGGCGTAACTTTTCACAAAATGTCGATAAAATCCGGTGAGACCTAAAAAGCCGCGGAGTGTCGAGAGTAAACGTGGTGTTGGCCAATCGATAATGGCTTTAGTTTTTTCTGAATCCGGTGCAACACCTCCGGCTGAAATTATATGTCCTAGGTATTCAATTTAAACTGCGGCAAAAACACACTTAGATAACTTCACAAAAAACGCTTGCTTAGCTAACAACTCAAAAATAACCTGCAAATGTGTTAGATGATCCTCAAAATTAGCACTGTAAATTAGAATATCATCAAAGAAAACAAGTACAAATTTTCTTAAGTAGGGGCGAAGTAAGTCATTCATCGCGGATTGAAATGTAGATGGCCCATTAGTAAGGCCAAAGGGCTTTACAAGGAATTCGTAATGCCCGTCAAAAGTTTGAAAAGCTGTTTTATACGTGTCTTTTGGTGCAACTCGGATCTGGTGGTATCCTGAACACAAATCTTTCTTGGAAAAAATAGTGGCTGACCCTAGTTCATCTAATAGCTCATCAATAGTGGGTATGGGAAAACAATCTTTGACTGTCACTGCATTCAGTGCTCCGTAATCGACATAGAATCTCCATGTTCCGTGTTTTTTTTTACTAATAAAACTGGGGAAGAAAAAGGGCTCGTGCTAGGTTTGACAGTTCCCTCTTGCAGCATTTCTTGTATCATTTTGGTCATGGTTTCTTTTTTGGAGTGAGGGTAACGGTAAGGTTTCACATTGATAGGGGGTGTGTTTGGTAATAGGTTTATATGGTGGTCATGGGGTCTTTGGGGTGGTAGGCCTTTTGGTTGTTGAAAAATAGTCTGAAATTTGGTCAAGAGTTTGGTAAGTTTTATTGGTAAGGGTGGTTGGGCTTGGGTTATTGATGCTGCAGAATTATGAGTGTGGTTTGGTGATGTAATGGGTTCCATTAGTAACAAGTGAAAAGATGCAATTGAGTCGGTATGGATGAGTTGGCGGAGTTGGTGGAATGTAGTATTGATAGGTGTAGAGTCATGGTCGCCGGTGAGGGTTAAAGATGTATTTTTATGTTTGAATGTGAGGGAAGGAACTGAAAAATCTTCTTGAATTGGGCCAAGGGTTCTAAGCCACGCCATTCCTAAAACTATGTCAGCGCCTTCGATTAGGAGTAAATAAAAGGGGAGTGTGAATGGTTTCTGTTGGAGGAGTATTTCTACATTGTTGCACAATCCTTCACATTGGAGATGAGATTCATTTCCCACCATCACGGAAAACTGATTGATTGAGGTGGGCTTAAGGTTTAGGTGTTGAGCAATTCTAGGTTGCATAATGTTGTGAGTACTCCTGTGTCAACCAGAACCATTACGGGTAAGCCTTGAATTGATCCTTTGAATTTCAATGTTAGTGGATGGTAATGTCCTATTAAGGTCTAAGGGGATAGTTGGAAATAGGTATCATTGAATTCTGGTTCTGGTGGTAGTTCCTCAAGTGTGGACAATTCAGGTTCAGCCAATAGCCCGTCATCCTCAGCTAAGAGAATAAAAAATCTGTTTGTAGAACATTTATGTCCCGTGATGAATTTTTCATCACAATTAAAACAGAGTCCTTGGGCTCGTCTCTCTTATAATTGGGCTTGGGTCAGTTTACGAATGGGGAATTTGGGCTGTTGTGAGATGGGATTTTTCTGAGTTGATGAATTGGGATGGGCCGTGGGGTTTTGAGATTTGAAGTTTTGAGTGTTTGGGGGTGTATGGGCGGATTTCTGGAAAGTTGGGGAAAATGGTTTTTGAAATTTCTGTTTGGAATCCTTGAGTTTGGACTCAATTAATTTGGCAAGCCCAATAGCTTGTGAAATAGATGTAGGTTTGTGTATAGCCAATTCTTTTTGAATGTCCACATGTAGGCCTGATATGAAACAATTTAGGATGGCTACTGCTGGCACACCCACAACTTGATTCCCTAGCTGTTCAAATTTCGTTTGATACTCCATAACAGACCCAGTTTGCTTTAATTTAAATAATTCCGCTTGGTGATTTTCAAATGTAGAAGGGCCAAAGCTTAATTCTAAGGCTCTTGTGAATGAAAACCAATCAGTCAACAAACGATTCTGATGCATCCACTTAAACCAACCCAATGCATCACCTTTCATATAAAATGAAATAAGAGATAAACGGTTTTCCGGTGGAAGATTATAGAAACTAAAAACTGATCAGCCTGAAATAACCACTCTAATGGATTTGAACCATCAAATAAGGGTAATTCTAATTTGGGGGATCTCAAAGGGGTAGTGGGGGTATATGGGCTAGCGGATGGTATGGGTCGGGCTGGGCAAATGGGACAAAGGCAGATTGGGGTGTGAAAGGAGGGTAAGTCGTAAAAGGGGGAGTGGGGGTACAACGCTGAATTGGGGTGGTATGGTGAAAGTGGGCTGAACGGTGGTAAATGGGTGGGTCGTAGGGGGTCTGAGTGTGGAAAGGGGTGTTGTAATAATTTGTGGTGTGGGTGAGTGGGTGGGTGTGAGCACATGGGTTGAAGGTTGAGAACCAAAGGAAAGGGAAGAGGGTTGGATACCTGAGTTGCTTCCACCAGAGTTAGCAGCTGCTGTAGCAGTAGGTTGTTTGTCTTGTTGCATAGAAATTTTCTACAGAACCTCCATAACAGCTTGATATCTTGAATCTTCCACACTTTTGTCAATCTCTAACCTTGTATGAATCTCACCCACTTGTTTTGCTATATCATCATGAACTTGAGAAAACCTCACATCTAGTTGTTCTTGTGTTTTAGCCATGGCTTGGTTTAAATGAAAGGTTGACATTTGTAGAGCTTCTTCTACAATTAGAAGAAGGGTTAGGAGGTTTTGGGGGAGCCATGGGAGGAATTGAGAAAGAGCAATGAGAGCACCAATGATAGATTAATGTTGAGTAACCCTAGATCTAAATTGCATTAAAAGACAATAAGATAAAAGCAACTTTTCTTCTTAATTAAAAAGAGGCACCATACAAACATTATATAGTAGGGTTTTCCTCCTATGATGGGCTTTGGGCCTCAATACAACAGCAAACTAAATAAACTAGATTAATAAAAAGACTTGACTAAAAGAACCTCCCCCACTTAAATAAAATCCTTCAAATGGGTCTTTTCTTAATTCTATTGGGCTGCCTCCTACCAGAGAACAAGTTGAATCTTGCATAGTTCTGTGTTTTTTTTCTTCAAAATTGTACATCTGTATTTTTTTTTCAATTTCTAATTTTTTGACTTCGTAGAATTTCCTATTTTCTAATTTATTCAATCTCCAAATATATCTTCTAACTTTATCAACTATTTTATGAAATTTTTTTTAAACAAACAACGAAAGATAATATATTATACATTTTGTCACAACGTATAAACACCTTTTGAAAAATATTTATTATTGAAAAACACAAGAATTTATAAAGAGCGAGGTTCTTTTCTCTTAAAATTGGTTTTATTGGAATATATTAAGTCAAACTTGTTCTATTATGATATTTAGATATGATATCAGGAAGTTAGTATCTGAAACCATATTTTAGGCAAAATTCTAATTCTGTTACTTACGTATAGATTAACATCACTTGAAATTATTAAAATTATTAGATACATTTAGTACTTTTATTAAAATAAAGTCTTATTGAAAACAAAAAATATCAAAGATGCTAAAAATACAAAATTGGAAACATCAACACAAAAGGGTATTCTAAGAATACTTATTCATATAATGTAGTGTATGCATATATTATAGAGCACCGTACTGCATATTCAGAACTCAAAAATGATCTTTCCAGTTGCATGACCATCAATACTCTTAGCCCAACCATCTTCAGCTTTTTTTAGACGATATTTGGAGTCAATAACTGTTTTAAGTTTTCCTTGCTTATTCATCTACACAAAAGAGTATTCTAAGAATACTTATTCATATAATGTATGCATATATTATAGAGCACCATACTGCATATTTAGAATTCAAAAATGATCTTTCCAGTTGCATGACCATCAATACTCTTAGCCCAACCATCTTCAGCTTTTGTTATCGGATATTTTGAGTCAATAACTGTTCTAAGTTTTCCTTGCTTAACCAAATCAACAAGATATTCAAGGTCCCTACCATTTGGAAGTAGAAACAATGGCACAAGTTCCTTCTTGGGGAAGGTAAGTTTCTTAAGAGCAAAACTCATCACTGAACTAGGTGTAGGACTTATGTCTACCACCTTACCGTTCATGCTTAAATTAGCCTCAAAAATTGACCATGGAAACTCATTTGCACAATGAATCACTGCATCATATTTCTTACCGGAAGGACTCTTTAATGCAGCACCTTCTGATGTCTTATAATCAATCACCTCATCAGCTCCTAAGCTTTTGACGAAGTCGATGTTTCGAGCGCCACAGGTGGCCGTCACATGAGTGTTGCCCAGTTTTGCTAACTGAACTGCATAGTGGCCTACACCACCTGATGCAGCAGTGATCAAAATGTTTTTCCGTTCACCGCTTCCGTCGAGTTTGATTCCAATTGTTTGGGAAAGTGCTTGGAGAGCTGTTATACCGGCAATAGGTAAGCCGGCGAATTCGGATGCTGAGATTTTTGGTGGTCTTGAGGCAGTGACACTCTCCTTAACAACTGCAAACTCAGCTAGTCCTCCACCATTCTACCATAATACCATATAAAAGTCAAAGAAAATTATTCATCAATGAAAAGGACTGAATAGTAGGAAAAAAAACTTACAAAGGGACTCATTAAGCCTACAACTTTGTCACCAACTTTGAACTTTGTAACACCTTTACCAACCTCCATGACCTCTCCTGCTACATCCATACCTATTACAGAATGCATATATGGTAAAGATGAATATTCTTTATATGTTTGAGTTCTAAACATCTAAAATCTTCCTTTGATAAAATGGATATCAATAGAATTACATGGTATATATGGAAATTTGATAGGCGCAATTGGCCACAGAATTCCTTTCTGTATTTTCCAATCAAGTGGATTTATACTAGCTGCTTCCAGTTTTATCAAAACCTCATCTTTACTTGGACTGGGTATAGGAACTTCAACATGCTGCAATAACTCAAAATTATAAACAAAAAATTGTTAACTACTTAGACAAAAATGAATATTGCATGTGAAATAATAGAATAATGAAATGAAGTTGAAGAACCTTTAAGGCATGGGGTCCCCCACCATAGGCATTGTACTGAACAGCATGCATGAGTCTCTTTTCTATCTCCATAGCTAGAGAGACTGTTTGAGAGTTGTGAATTGAACCACTAAATAGTCTATGAATTAGAAAACATAGAAAAAAATGGAAACATACCTAATATTTATAGTGCTGACAGAAAAATATAAAAGCCAAAAACAATCTGGTAGTAGAAGCCTAGAATAAGATCTTTTATATATCAATTGACTTTTAAAATAGGAAAAATATTATGAAACTAAATAAAACAATAGAAAAAATAAATGTCAGTTTCAAATACAAAACGAGTCATAAATGGAGCGTTAATATAAAATCTTCTCATTAATAGGCATTATAATTATTCTATTTACAACACTCCTCTTGAATTGAATGTCCATCAAGAATATCTTTGGTAAAAATTTAGTGAAGAAAAAAGGAGTACAATAATTTTTAGTGTTAAATATGTTTTTTTTCTTATAAATAAATCAGTATTTAGTTTTAGGTCCTACAAAAATTTTCTTCAATAAATAATACATTTAAAATTACACATTGGTTTAAATCAAATTTAAAATTACACATTGCAGACATGTTTATAAATAAATCAAATTTTAAGTTTCTGTTTTTTCAAGAAAATTTTTAAAATTTTATAAACATGTCTGCAAAATAATCATTCAAAAATACATATTGGTTTAACAGTAAGGACTAAAACTATGTGCATAATAATATTGTAGGAACCAAAACATGTCATTTGTTTTTATAGAGACCAAAAACAAAATTTGTTATTTTATGGAGACCAAAAACATATTTAACCATATTTTTTATTAGGTAATTGTCTCATTACTAATCAAACAAATTATTTCAAATAATGAATAAAAATATTTGGGAGATAATCATATTTAATATCCATTACTCATAACACTCTCCTTGGACGTTCGTTTAGGAAATGCTTCGTTAAAACCTTACTAGAAAAAATCCAGCGGAAGAAAACTCTAGTGAAGAAAAAAAATACAATATCCTTTTAAGATAAATTCATTTCTCCCTTCAGCTGAACAATCATTTCTTCGACGATGAAGATCGATCTTTTATACTAGTTGATTAAAAGTTTTACTTGGAGTGACTTTGAGAAAATGTCTTTAAGATTATCACATGAATGAATTTATTGAATGCTTATATCACAACTCTATTGAAGATCACGAGAAAAAAAGAACTATGGAGAAATGTGTTTTTTTCAATCTCCTTTATTGTAACCATCTTTCAATTGAGTGATGCATGCAGTATTATCTTCATATATGATAAGATAAAATTGCTTCATGTAGTATGTTTCTGAAAGACAACCCACAAGTCTGTTGTATGTTTTGAATTGGAGGTTTAAGTTAAACACATTATCGACTATTATTTCAGCCTAATTAGACAAAGTTGTTGCTATGGTCTATTTCACAGATCTGCATGAAATAGTTGTACCACCATAAGTAAGCAAATAACCAATTTGTGATCTACTATTATGAGGATCTAACAAGTAACCTACGTTTGCATAACTTGTTATATCTAATTTGGATAATTTGGAATAAAACAAACGCATGTCCATTCACCCCTAAGATAACAAAATAAATGTTCGGCTTCGTTCCAGTATCTTCGTGTAGATGAAGAACTATATCTTGCTAAAAGAGTAATAGATATTGATATATCATGGTGTATATAATTAACAAGATAGATCAGCAGTGGCGGAGCCAGATAAAAAAATTGGGAGGGCCGTTAACTTAAAATAAAAATTATAAATAAAATATAAATAATATTTTAAAGAAAACATTAAAGTTAAAATAAATATAAAGTTAATTACTAAAAAATTAAATTACATGACTTAAAACTACCTTAAAGTAACGCCTTACGCGTTCCGAGTGACTTGAAATCCTCAATAATTGACTCAGAACTAATGCTTGCACTAATCTCCCTTTCAATATATATTGTCATGCTATCTCCAAGAAACCCTTCATCCATCTTATTTCTCAACTTAGTCTTAATAATTTTCATTACTGAAAAAGATCTCTCAGTTGTAGCTGTAGAAATGGGAAGAGTCATGATAAGACGAAGTAGTCTATCAATCAAGAAGTAAGTTTCAGCCTGTCTAGATGCAACTAAACATGAACATAG
Organism: Vicia villosa; assembly: GCF_029867415.1. Lineage (NCBI taxonomy): Eukaryota > Viridiplantae > Streptophyta > Magnoliopsida > Fabales > Fabaceae > Vicia > Vicia villosa. Next base: position 71,533,054 of record NC_081185.1, on the reverse strand, counting down.
TTCTTGAATAGTTGATAAATTATTCAAGTTTGATGCTTGACGAGCAACAAATAGAAAATGTTGGAGTTGAAATTGCAAATTATTCTTCTCTTGATCACTAAAATCCATAGGATAATATTTTTCAACTAAAGAACAAATAGTATCAATGCTAAAAGCTTTATATCCATCCTTAGGAGACAAAGAACAATAAAGAGTTAACAAATCCATGGCTTGCTCACTGAGTCTTCTATTAAACTCTTGTAACTATTTGTCAATGGTAGTGAAAAAGATTTCAACTTTAAAGTAACGTTGAATTGTGACTTGATTCTCTTCAAGACGGGAGCGTCCAAATCTTGTTGTTGAATGAACATCATTAAGATCGGGAATCTCAATACCATGATTTTCACAAAAAGATATCACTTTAGTAAACAATATATCCCAAACATTTTCTCTCAAACCTTGAATAATATGTTTTGTTGAACGAACCAAGTTCATAGCATTAACTACATCTTGATTTTTTTTTTGTAAAGCTTGACAAAGAATATCTGTTATTCCCATGATTTCTTTCATCTAGTGCAAAATAAATATAAAATCAAATGCCTTCAAGTGATAGTAACAACTATCTGCATCCCCACGTGTAGCATAACTTCCTCTATCTTTTTCAATTTTTTATAAAACTGAACAAGTTGTTTCATACATGTTTATGAAGATAGAAATAGAATCATAATGTGATCCCCAACGAGTATCTCCAGCTTGTTTCAATTTACCAACTTGATTTGCACCTTTACTAGTTACAATCTCATCAATCTCTAACAAATAGCCAATTTCTTCTAATTGGGAAGCTTGTAACTCATCATGGTGCTTTGTAGAAGAACAAACAACATTCACAATAAAGATCATCTTCTCAAAAAATTTATGAACAGGTTTGACTTCTCTTGATGATGTAACTAATGCAAGTTGCAATCGATGAGCAAAACAATGAACATAGTATGCATAAGGACAATCCTTCATTAAGAGGGCTTGTAAACCATTCCATTCTCCTCTCATATTGCTAGCAACATCATACCATTGGCCACGGATGTTAGAAACATCAAGGTTCTTGGATGATCCTCGTTACCGGACAAAAGATAGTTTTCTAAATGAATTTGATATGGACCCCATTTTAGATAAGCTATTCGTATTGCATCCACTTGATTTGGTGGATATTGCCAAATCAGAGGACGCTTTCCAGGATCGCGTTCCAAAGAATTTTCAAAACCATTATACCCTTCAATTGTTGGATTCTCAAGAACTGTTTCAGATTTGGATGTCGGGATTATAATTTCTTCATCCCGCTCTTCTCTTTCAATTTCACATGCTTTCCTTTTGAAAAAATAATCAATTGTCCTATTACTCATCTTTACTTTTCCTATAATATCATATCGGATCCAAAAATCAATTTAGAGAATATAGAAATTAAAAAAGAAAAAAATTAATAAACTTAAATAATCTACTTTAATCCGTTTTCAAATACCGGTAACTTCACTATTAGAAATTAGCAGCAACAATGATTAATTCAACCATATTATATTATATAACTATATTTGTAAATTACGGTGTTATGAAATGGCTTAATAAACCTCATATATATTATTATTGATTAATAATTTAATGTATTCTTCATCTAATTTAACACATCAAGAAAGAAGAACCCTAAAAATCCCAAAAACACAAATCAAACAATCACTTTAATTTGTTACTTTTTATAAAAGAAAAATGAATAAAGCTTTTTACCTGTTAGATGCCAATCACTTTAATCTGTTCCGATTTCGGTGCTAGTATGAAATGCATATGAGAAAGAAAGAAAAGGTAGAAGCTTTTTACCTTATATGTATTTTAACCTAATTGTGAATGAGAAATAAAAGATAACAATTAATTTTAATTTTAAATAAGGACATTTTAGTAATTTGGTATATAGAAATAAAAAAAAGTTGAGGGGTGCCCGTGGCCTTTCCACGTCCCCCCAGTTCCGCCACTATAGATCAGTGCTTGAATTAAACTGAGATATGGTACTTCAGGACCAAGTAGTTTATCATCCTCTTCTCAAGGTCTATAAGAATATTCTACACATCCTATGGTATAACATCATAAGGGTACACAAAATGTGAGAGTTTTCCATATATTAACGTTTTAACATTTTTTCTATATAACATTCTTGATGTACAAATATTCCATTGTCCAAATGCTCAATTTATAAACCTAGACATAACTTTGTATGTTCTATGTCCTTTATCACAAACAGTTTCTTTAAAAGATTTATTGATTTTAGAATCTCTTCAAGAGATCCAATAAATTTATGTCATCCACATACATAACTGTTATAGAAAATTCTTTTCTAAATCTCTTCAAAAAAATGAAGAGACAGATGGAGTTATTTGTATATCATTTCCTAAGCAAATATTCATTGAGACAATTATATCACATGTGTCGATAATGTTTTAACCCATTTAGAGTCTTGTTCAATTTATTGGAGTAGCTTTCTCGAGAAATAAAATTATGTATCTCAGATATAATAAACTCTTTAGGGAGTTTCATGTAAATGTCACTATCAAATGAGCCTTACAAACAAGTTCTTATTGTTGGTGTAAGTCCAAGAGGTCAATAGTTCTGGTACTTGTATCAAATTATTTATTAATAATAAAAGGAATTATTTTGTTATATTTGTTTTTTAAATTAATAAAGTTCCTAGAATAGCTAGTCCATTTAATGAAATTTTAAGTGTGACTTAATCAAGAGATTCCATTAAACATAAGGAGACTATTCTTAAAGTATCCATAGTCGAGCTTAATTGTCAATTGGGATAACATTACAACATTGAGACTATTTTGTGGATAGACTGATGATCACATCTCATGGATCATGGATAAAGAGTTATCAAGTCTTCACATAGGTGTAAATGTTAGGAGTAATATTTATACTGGATTGACCCACTATGATAATACTAAATAGAATGTTATGCAAAATTTCATAAGTTACTCTCATGGTGATAGTGATGTATACTACCCTTCGACTAAAAACCACTATGAACCCTATATGAGAATTCAATTACTTTATTGTTGATAAAAATGTCCGTAAATGGATGACCATAAAGACCATTGATGGGTACTCTATCAATCATGTTGAGGGACATTAGAGGCTTAGACGGAATTTGCACATTCTGCGTAAAAATATAAATTTCTAAGGACCATCTATGGAATTGGACAAGGGTGACACGGTATATGCCTAGAGATCAATATAAACATGAGGACACAAGGGTAAATTTACACACAAGCACTATCTTGAAAACGATTTTCAGATCACACGACTTTTTTGTTACTTGGGTAGTAGTGATGTATGCTAGATACCGCTCACTGTTTATTATATTAAATGTGTATTTTAATATAAATACCAACATCACGAAATCATACATGGTCACACACATAATGGCAAATTAATGAGAGATAGAATAAATAAGGAATTTTGTAAGGTACAATGCACTTAAGAGAATTACTGAACACAAAAAGGTACAACACGCTTAAGTGAATTGTAGAACACCGTCACATATGTTGCGCTTTGTATCGCAATTTTCCCTCATTGGTATCAGAGACACTTATGAAACCATGTATCATATAGTTAATTATTTTTGTGATTTGAGTATTAATTCGATTAAAACACATAATGAATTAAATTATGATATGAAATTAAATATTATCATCATGTTTGTATAATTTTGATTGTTCATTGTTGACAATGCTTCGGAGTCCGACATTTGTATGGTAAAGCAGCAATACTTCGATCATCGATAATTGATATAGATGTGGTTGATCAATTCATATAAAATATGAATAATTTTGATGCAACGACAATATATTTGATATGCTATTTTTATTTCATCAATTCGATTAGTATGATGATTGTGTTTCATATGAATGGTAAATGTTCATTCTACTTCAGATTATGATGTTTGTATGGTGAATCATTGACATTTTGATCAGTCAAATTAAATAATCGATCATTACAGTTTTGATGATATTAAGAGTTATAAAATTAAGGTTTCTAATAGTAATAAAATTTTATACATAATTTATTCTTTTTTTTATAATATAATATTAATAGTTATTATTACATTAAAAAGTGGATACGTATATTGTTATAATGTTGTCGTAATTTGTTGTGCCTTGCGAAATTATTCATAATAAACTAAAGCAATATGCGTTGTACGGAAATAAGGTGTGCTTCATGGTAATTAGTAATATTACTATTTAAGTATGAGAAATATGAATATGCACTGACAGAATAAAATGTTTTTACATTGTCAATCAATGAAATACATGTATCTAATTAAAACACACTTTTAATTTTAAAATACTGATATGACATAGCATGTATAAAGATTTTGATTGATTGTATATATGTGCAATATTGGTTTACATTGTTCGTGAATTACCTTTAAACTCTTTAAATATTATAATAACATGAAAACTTCATACGGTAACTTCACGGTAATGAAAAGGAAGTGAAAATTTAAGTTATATTGGTTTATCATAAATTATTTAAATATTATAATAGTAATTTATTAATATTATTTACCTTGATAAGGAGACCGAACCTTATCTTCACGGACCTGGTCCAATTATCATCAAGGTGAACAACCTCAAAATCACCATCTATAGTTGGTTTGACTTCGTCTTCGCACATGTCAAAGTCAAACATATTGAATCTCCCATGAACTTCCTTTGCAATGGCCAAAGTGAAAAGGTTTTTAAATACGAATCGCATATACACCTTGTCACTTTCAAGTCTGTTAGAACAAGATTTGGTTCTGCACTCAATCTTTAAGTTTCGGTGATAACAATACATATATTTTTTTATACAACAATTTTTGTACTCTAATAGTTTCTTATGTGTGCAGATTTACTATTTTGGTTGCTTAGGATTGTTGTCCAGAAAAATCATCAAAATCAGCGTCATCACACAATAGAAAAACTATTCACCTCAATTGTGAAGTGATATCAGCAGATCTGAAGAATGTTGAATGACTCATCAGAAAAAGGATTCACAAAACTTCTAAAGCGAAGCTACTTTTCAAGATCAAAATTCAGCTCAGTTATGCTTCAAGATCAGAAATCAAAATACGTTGTTCAGATGGGCTCTTGCTTTCGACTCTGAAGACTTTTTCTAGCTTTGAAGAATATTCTCTCTTGGAGCGATTACATTATATGATCTCTTCACTGCTCTCTACTTCAGATAAGAAGTACATCTCAAAAAGGAAGACTGATCAGAAACTTGCAATAGAAGCTATATGGTACAACAATATATCACCTTTTCCACTATTGCAGGATGTAATTGTACAATTCCGTATTAGGTGTGCTCACTTATCCCCGCAACTTTATGTAAGTTATTACGTCAAGGAAAGTTACATTTTGTCCTCTCTCAACATCATATTTACATTGGGACTATATATATGAGACTATCATTTGAAGAGGCTGCCAATTTTTTTACAGAGAACAAATACGCTGTAAAACTATATTTTCAAACTCAGCAGAAGTACATCATAAAGAAAAAGAGAAAGAAATATCTTAGAGAAACTATGCTAAACACTCCATTGTGAGAAATCAAGTTTCAAAGAATCTACAAGAACACAAGAGTTGTTGCTCATTAGATTGTGTTATCATTTGTGCTTAAAATGTTGGTGTTTCAATATGTTTTTAAGAAGCAATATCTTGTAAAAATTACCTTTTGTAAGTTTGTTGAGATTTGTATTCCTCAAGTAACTAGGTTGTTAGTCTGTATACTTGAGAGAGATAAGGCGTCTTTCTAGAATATTAGAGGTTGTTTGTAATCTTTTAAGATTAGTGGATTAAGTCATTTTTTAAGGAGAAATCACCTTGGCGGGTGGACAGGATTAGCCTTTTCTAAGGTGAACCTGGATAACCGAAAGTGTTATTTTTCTTCTTCTGTTTAACTATCTCAATAACTTTTGTGAAAAGTATTTCAAATATTAACATTTTTAGAAAACCCAATTCAAATCCCCCTTTCTTATGTTTTTCTCTACCTTCAATTGGCATGGGAGCTCTGGCTCTTTGCTGATTTTTATCAAACAATTAAGTGTGAGAGAGGTCCACGTGAGAAAAACTTTGAAAATGGTTGTCGCTGCCAATACTCATGGAAGAGATATTTACAATGCTAAACCTCCAGTATTTGATTGAGAAAGATTTGATTATTATAAAGATAGACTAGAAATTTTCTTTCTAGGATATGATAATGGACTCTAGAAGACGCTCACGAATGGTTATGTAGCACCTATTACTATAATTGGTGTTCCCATTCCCACAAACAGAATGAATGATGAGCAAAAGCGTGTGTTCAAAAATCATCATAAAGATAGAACCATTATTCTTAACGCTATATCCTACAAAGAATATGGAAAAATTACAAACATAGATACAACAAAATACATTCTTGACTCTTTAAGAATGACACATGAAAGAAATGATCAAGTAAAAGAAACTAAGGCATTGGCCTTAATTCAAAAGTATGAAGCCTTCAAGATGGAAGAAGAAAAAACTATTGAGACTATGTTCTCAAGGTTTCAAACTTTGGTCGCAGGACTCAAGGTTCTGGACAAAAGTTATATCATAGTTATCATACTAAGAAGGTCATCAGAAGTCTTTCCATGAAATGGAAGCCTATGGTAACTGCGCTAAAACTTGCAAAGGATCCAAACAACTTAACTCTTCAGGAGTTGGTTAGCTCTCTTAGAAGTCACGAAATATAGCTAGAAGAAGATGAACCTCAGAAAAGAGGAAAATTAGTTGGCCTAAGGTCCAAATCAGAATAGACTAAGTTAGAAAAGAACAAGGCCTTCCAAGCTGAAGGATTATAAGATTCTGACAATGAGGTTTCTGATGATGACAATGAGTTATCACTTCTTTCCAAAAGAGTTAAACAACTCTGGAAGAAAATAAAAAATAACTTTCGTGTATCCAGAACTAGAGAAGGTCGATCAGAAAAATGTGGAAAAGGAAGATCCAGCAGAGAAGTTACATGCTAAGAATGCAAGGAGCCAGGAAACTATAAAAATGATTGTCTAAAGCTTAAGAAAGAAAGCACCAGAAAAGAATACTTTAGAAAAGGAAACTTCAAGGGCAAGAAGAAAGGTCTTGTGGAAACATGGGATGACTCTGACTCTAAAACATCAGGATCTAACTCTGATGGGAGAACGCAAACATAGCATTCATGGCTACAACATCAGAAAGACACTCAATAGATATTGAGTCTGACTCAGAACAGGTATTTTCTGAACTTTCTCGTGCTGAATTAGAACTAAGTTTATTTGAATCTCTAAAAAGATACCAGAAGCTTCGATGAAAATTAAATAGCCTTAAAAGTGTCCATGAATATGAAATTGAAGAATATGGTAAGGTAAATAAAGAAGTTTATGAACAAAAAGGAAATGTTTTCATTTTAGAAAAACATAAGGAATTTCTAAACAAAAAATGTTCAAAGCTTGAAGAAGTTCTTTCTAAAGCCTCTCCATCGTCTGATACTATCATATATAAATATGATAAAGAATTTTAGAAATTTCTAAACAAAAACATAGATAGAAGTAGGATGGCCTCAATGATCTATGATGTTAGTCAAAATGGAAAAAGAGGAATTGGTTATGATCCTTATGATGATGATCAGAAATCACCTAAAGAGAACCCACCAATTTTCCCCTTTCTTATCTATATCCTGAAGCACAGACACAAAATATCATTGATGCACAAAAACCCAAAGTTGTTAGAAACAATAAAAAACTAATTTGAAAGAACCCAAAAGATTCTGGGTACCAAAATATAAAATAGTTTATGTTGTAGATATCCTATGTAGAAGAGTCAAGACACCAGTCATGGTACCTGGACTCTGGATGCTCGCGTAACATGACGGGAAGAAGACATATGTTCCAAAATCTAGAACTTAAAGATGCTGGTTACGTGGGATTTGATGGAAATCAGAAAGGAAGAATCAGAGGATCTAGAACAATTGGCAATGGATATTTTCCTTCTATTTCTAATGTACTTTTATTGAAGGACTAATGCATAATATTATCCATAAGTCAATTAAGTGATAATGGTTATGACATTATATTTAATCAAAAATTATGCAAGGCCCTTACTAAAAAGGATGACATGGTTCTCTTTATTGGAAAAAGGAAAAACAACATTTTATAAGATGGGTTTTTCTATTTTATGAAAATTTGCACATGTTAAGAAATTTAAAATGGTAATTTTGTCTTGATACTTGTGTATTTTATATTAAATGTATAATTTTTTTAATAAATAGTTAATGTTTTTCAATGAAAAGTTTCTACTTTTAGTTGCCTTAACATGTGCAATATTGCACATGTTAGACAAACCTTTATAAGATTAAGCTTTCTGATCTTAAAGTTCAAAATGTAAAATGCTTATTGTCAGTAACTGAAGAGCAATGAGCGTGGCATAGATGCTTGGGCCATATTAGTATGAGAAGGATATCTCAGCTAAATAAACTTAAGTTAGTCAAAGGCTTACCTAAGCTGAAGTTCTCTTCAAATGCTCTTTGTGAAGCATGTCAGAAAGGCAAGTTTTCTAAAACGTCTTTTAAATCCAAAAGTTTTGTTTCTACCTCCAGACCTTTGGAGCTTCAACATATTTACTTGTTTGGTCCACTAAAAACGACATTTGTCAATGGTAAGAAATATGGACTTGATATGGTTGATGACTATAGTCGTTGGACATGGGAAATATTCCTAAAGCATAAGAATGAGTCTCATTCTCCATTCACTAGTTTATGTTCCAAAGTGAAAAGTGAGTTTGACTCTAAGATTGTTAGCGTTAGAAGTGATCATGGTAGTGAGTTTGAAAATAAGCAGTTTGAAGAGTTATTTGATTCTAATGGAATATCTCATATTTCTTCTATCATATAACTCCTTAGCAAAATGAAGTTGTAGAAAGGAAGAATTAGACATTACAAAAAATTGCCAAAACCATGACCAATGAAACATATGTGGCTAAGCATTTTTGGGTAGAAGTTGTGAATACAACATGTTACATTCAGAATAGAATCTCCATAAGACATATTCTTGAAAAGACTCCTTCTGAATTATGCAAAGAAAGAAAACCAAACATTTCATATTTTCATCCATTTGGATGTACTTGTTTTATTCTGAACACTAAAGATTATCTGAACAAGTTGGATTCTAAGGCACAAAAGTGCATCATGTTGGGATACTCATAACACTCTAGGGGCTACAGAGTATAGAATACAGAAACACATATTATGGAAGAATCAATTCATGTCATATTTGATGATAAGCTTGACTTAGAAAAGTCAAAGTTGTTTGAAAGTTTTGTAGATCTAGAGATTACACTTGCACAATCTAGAGAAAAGATCAAGGATTCTGTAGAGAATATTCCTGATAAACATGATACATCCAAACCCTATGAAGTTCTATCAGTTTAGAAAAGGCCAAGACAAAGACAAACCTTATCTGAAGACCTAATTCTGGGAGACAAAATTGAACTAAATCCACGTTTAAGCAATCTGAAGAGACTCTTCTAGGATTGGTATTTCTAATAGAACCAACTTTTTGTGAAGAAGTACTCCAAGACAATGAATGGATTTTGGCTATGCAATAAAAGCTAAATAAATTTTCCAGAAATGATGTTTGGGATCTGGTACCAAAAGGAACCCGTGTTATTGGAACAAAATGGGTATTCAGAAACAAGCTGAATGAAAAAGGTGAAGTTGTCAGAAACAAGGCACGATTGGTTGTACAAGGTTATAGTTAACAAGAGGGCATTGAGTACAATGAGACATTTTCTCCTGTCTCAAGGTTAGAGTCTATTTGTCTCTTAATATCATTTGTTGTTAATAACAATATTATCTTACATGAAATGGATGTCAAAAGTGATTTTCTAAATGGATATATTTCTGAAGAAGTATATATTCACCAACCTCCTGGTTTTGAGAGTGCTAAGTACCCCTCAACATGTATTTAAACTTAAGAAATCATTGTATGATCTTAAGCAAGCTCCTAGAGCTTGATATGATAGACTAAGTGCATTTCTTTTGGAAAATGGTTTCTCAAGAGGAAAAGTAGATAGCACTATCTTCTGCAAGAACTCTATAAATGACCTTATGATATATCAAATATATGTTGATAACATTATTTTTGGTTCTGCTAATCCATCTCTTTGTCAAGGAATCTCTAAGCTGATGCAGGCTGAATTTGAAATGAGCTTGTTGCAAGAGTTAAAGTACTTTCTAGGTATTCAAATAAATCAGAATCCAGAAGTTACCTACATTCATCAAAGTAAGTATACAAAAGAGCTCCTGAAGAAATTTGATATGGCATAATGCAAATTTTCAAAGACTCATATGCATCCTAATTGCATTATTGAAAAGGAAGAAGTAAGCCCAAAGATTTGTCAGTAGCTCTATCGAGGGATGATAGGCTCTCTTTTATATCTAACTGCTTCTCATCCAGATATTCTATTAAGTGTTTGTCTATGTGCTCGTTTTCAATCAGATCCAAGGGAAACTCACTTACAAATTGTTAAGAGAATCCTAAAGTATCTGAAAGGAACCACTGACCTTAGGTTGATGTATAAGAAAACATTAGAATACAAGCTATCAGGTTTCTATGATGTAGACTATGCAGGAGAGAGAATTGAACGCAAAAGCACATATGGAAACTATCAATTTCTGGGTGAAAATCTTATATCATGGTCAAGCAAAAGACAATCAACAATTGCATTATCTATTGCTGAAGCAGAATATATATCAGTATCACGGTGCATCACTCAGATGCTCTGGATGAAAATTCAACTAGAAGACTTTTAGATATATTTAAGTAACATTTCTATCTTTTGTGATAATACTGCTGCTATGTGCTTAAGTAATAATCCTATTTTACACTCAAGAGCTAAACAAATAGAAATCAAGCACCACTTTATAAGAGATCATTTTCAGTAAGGGAATCTTCTTTTAAAATTTATAGATACAGATTATTAATGGGCTGACATCTTTACAAAACCCTTAGTTGAAGATAGATTTTTGTTCGTTCTAAAACACCTAAAAAATGGAGTTTTGTCCAAAATGAATCTTGAATATATGTGCCTTCTACTTCTGTGGAAAATAAATCTTAGGAAAGCTTGTTTTTTCTGAAAATAATACTTCTACAAGTTAGAAGATGTCCCAGTCAGAAACATCTCTAGTCATAAATTTGTTGGTTTCCTTAACTCTGAGAATATTAAGTCTCGGGTTCTTAAATAAAAGTTTATGATTTGACTTATGTCACTTATATCATATCATGGTCAAATTTATCTATATTTCTACCCTACATATTTATAAATTAAATTTGATCTGTCACATGAATTTTTTTCCGGTCACGGTTCCTTTCATATTTTATAAGAATCCTTGATGTCCTCATTATTATCATCCTTTACTTAATTCTTTATCCTTACCCTCTGTTTTCCT